>NW_022639567.1:1077469-1116170 GCF_010583005.1 Odontomachus brunneus
GTTTTAATCTTTAAATATAAACACTTAAGCTTTTAATATATTTAACGGTATATTTTAACAGAAAAATATTATTTTATTGCGACTTTTACAATTTTAAAAACAACTACTTATTTTACTTTGTTTCTCTTAACTAAATTATTTTACTCTAAAGAATATATTAATATATAATATTTTCTTGATAACAATTTTAAATTGAAAAAGCTCACCACTCAGAAAAGAATTATCTCTTTACAAGAATATTATAAAACTTCATCGAGAAAAAAGTTGGTTTGACGTCCTTATTCAGTCAATAATAGTGCCTGTAAATGTGACTCATAAGCCTTCTGGTTGAGTAAACAAACTGAATTTGAGTAAATGAACTAAATTTGTGTTTTAATTTAATATTCTTTGTTGAAATGTTATATTCACTAAATTTCAGAAAATGTTATTTGAATAAACTTAATTCCTATGTCGAACTTATAATAAGTTTGCTGATATATAAATTTACGAAATACTTAAAACAAGTAACATTTACTAGAATACAGTATATATTTTTCTGTGTGTAGAATATATATGCATATATTTCATGTTGAAAGTTTAAGTATTCGTATTTAAACACCAAAACAATAAGAATATCCTAAATTAGGCACGTGTTCAGGCATTGGCACTTTTACCTCGATATCTCACAAAAACATCCATTTCAACGTAGGGGATGAAAGCTACTGTGAGGAAAGCTAAAGATTTTCATTATAAGTAAAAGTTACTCATGTTTCTACCTTTTTAAGACTGCGTAGTTCATCGACAGGCTAACACTAGCGTGATCAAGTTGTCTAACGAAGAGACGCATTTAATCATCACTTTCTTCTACTTTTCAGGTGGCGTTCACGTGTCGGCGTCTCGAGGCTCGCCGCCAGGTAGCTCCTCAGTGGGTGGCGGTCAGGGCGGAATGGGTTCAAGCTTGAACTGCGGTCAAGGTTCGCCAGGTACAACTTCCGGCAACGGCGGCGGCGGCGGAGGCGGTGGCGGCGGCGGTGTCTCCTGCGTCGGTGCCGACGTGAGCGCGAACGAGGCGTCGGACTGGAGAGGCGCCCACAGCATCGCGGCGCTCAGACGCCGCGCCTCGGACGCTTCGCAACAATACAGTCCACAGCCGCCGCCGCCACCCCCAGGACCACCCCAATATGCCCACGACATGGAGTATAGTTCCGTTTACTGAGGCGTCGGTCCAAATGTCCTAACGTTCAGTTCCACGGAAGAGAAAAAAAGAGAAACTGCCGGCCGGTGGGAGCTTATGGTAATCTCATGGAACGAGTACTCCTCTCTCTCTCTTTCTCTCTATCTATCTATTTCTTTCATTTTCTGTCTCTCTCTTTATCTATCTCTCTCTCTCTCTATATATATATATATATATATATCTCCTTTCTCTTCTCTGTCTATTTCTGTTCCGTGAAAGCATCGTGAGAAGATCGGTCACTGTGCTCTCATGACTGATTCTGCGGAAAAACGAGGATACAGCAAAAGCGTAATTGAGCAACCTGCATAGAAAATTTCTTGGGATCTAACTGAGGTTCAATCCAATCTGATTTCCCGAAATAATTATAGGTATTGGTTAAAATTCTAATGTTTAAAATATGCGATTCTATAGAGGAAGCAAAGTTTTCCCAATATCTTTTCCGGTCTTCATTTAATGCTAGAATCAAATAAAACAAGCTGACTTTCTAAATAATTTAATTATTCAGTAAAATGCTCAATGTTTTAAACATATTTTATTTTTTGATATTTTATTCTATCGTATACAATAGTTGATATAAAAGTTCCCTGTTTTATAAAAGTATACTGACATTATTGATTGAAAAAAAAAAAAAACATGAGTTCCCATAGTATTTCTGATTCGATTTTAGACAGAGAACACATATTTGGGACAATAGGATTCCCTAATTGGTATTATAATAGTATCATAGTGATATTGTAACTAATTTTGGGATAAATTTGGGCATTCTGATCAGTATCTAAGCTGCATCTATGATGATTTTGAGAAATTTCTATGCGGGAAGCTGATCTAGCTGGTCTATCGTGAGTATAATCGTAAAGATAGTGCAACAGAGATCGATGGAATATCGTAATGATCATTTCGAATGATTCGACTAGCGGAGGTCCAAATTCGCTCAGCGGAATAAGAATCTAACACGAAGCCGGCGAAGCGCGGTAAATAATGACGGAATTAGAATGGTTAGATAATTCCGGGTGGACGTATGTATATGTATATGTGTGCGTGTGGGCGTACATGTAAGTGTGCGTGTGTGTACGAGTGTCTCAACTGGCAGAGATTCACAGCTAGTCGGCAAGAATACATAATAGCTTAACGATTGCGGGAACTCAACGTGACGCCTGAATTTCTATATTCTTGAAGTAATGCGAGCTCGTCGTAATGTAGAATTCCGCCAGAAGAAACAGAGGTGCAAGAGTAACGCGAAGAACCTACAAAAGGAGTACTCTTCTATAAGTTAGTTGCGCAGTTGAAGTCAGGGTAGAGGATCGAAATTGCTGGCAGCATCGACAGCGACAATTCGCGTACAATACAGATTCTCGTCATAGAGCCTTCCCGGGGACTGTCGTCGTAATACATTAGATAGGCCTTTATTCCGAACTCTCTTTTATCGATAAAAAAGAATTTGGAATAATGACTGTAGTCTACAGCAGGGTTGTATCGTAAGTTTCAACATCACGTCTACGCGAATTGTTTACGTATTGCCTACGTGATGTATACACAGTCTTTTCTCATGTAGACAATGTAAACTACGTAGGATATTTTGTAAATTATATTAAAATATACAAGATTACAGAACAATTTTACAGACAAGATTACAGCATTATAAAATAGTTGCAGCATCTATGTTTATATATATATGTATATTGGAAATACTCAGACTCATAATAACTGCAGTGGATTTACGGTGTCAAAGAACGCACTTGATATTGTAATGAAACTTATCGTATGGAGAAAAGATCTGTTGTCAAGTAACGTTATTGAAATTGTCGTGATAAAGATAAATTTTTGGATATATTTGAGCGAAACTCGTTTTCGTTTAATAGAATAATTTTTTAATCGTGGCAGTTCTATCGGAGAGAAGGAAACTATTTTTGTTTAATTTTTTATGAACCATCTGAATGGAGAAATACCAAGGATGCCGATGATATATATATATATATATATATATATATAAACATATCTAATGACATTTTTGCTACCAAAGTTACCAGTCATGTCACATAATAAAATGAAAATTTCATGCAATTTGTTATCTTTTTTAAACATTGCATTTATATATATGTATATATATATATATATATATATATATATATATATATGGCATTAATTATATATAAATGCAATGTTTAAAAAAGATAACAATTGCATGAAATTTTTATTTTATTATGTGACATAACTGGTAATTCTGGTAGCAAAAATGTTACCAAAGAATTTTATGGACCATCATTTGTTTGGGATACAACGTTCATAAGTTCATAAGTTTACATAAAATATAAATTTTTTTAAATTAATTCGTGAACAAGCCATACATTTTTTAAACAACATCCATAGATTATTCATTGTCTACATAGATGAAATCTCACACAGAATAATGGTTAGTCAGTTTACTTTCCTCCTGTTAAATAATGATTATCTTCAACAAAGAATATTTTTTTTATAACAATCTTAAAATATATTTATCAGAAATTCTAGGAGAACTCATTACCTTATACTCAAAAGAAAAATTTAATTCTCATTATAACAATATTATAATACTTTATAATACTATAAGTATTATAACAATATCATATTATAATACTTTACCGAGTAAGACATTCGAACTTTCTTCTAAACTCTCTTTTATCAATAAAAATGTCTCCAAACGTGACATATAAGCCTTTTAATTAATTTATAAGCACATTTAGAAATACTTTTAATCAATAGAAGAAAAATCAAAGTGAGGAAAAATGTAGTGAGCAAATAGAACTTTTATTTTAATTTAACAATCTTGATTGAAAAAGTCACACTCATATACAGGGTGTCCGGTAACTGGTCGAGCAACCGCTATATACGGGTTAAAATAATCATAAACGAGTCAAAATAATCATAAAAGTTACATACCATTTTGAAATGTTCTCAATATTTATTCCGTAATTAATTAAAATGTATAAACGAATGAGCTCACGAGAAACGGTAGGACAGGCTCTGTGTGTAAAAGAAATGGCTTACCTCTTAGCAACGATGAGTAAACAGCTGATTTCGAGGCGGAGTAACAAGCGACACGTATACGTTACTCCGCCTCGAAATCAGCTGTTTACTCATCGTTGCTAAGAGGTAAGCCATTTCTTTTACACACAGAGCCTGTCCTACCGTTTCTCGTGAGCTCATTCGTTTATACATTTTAATTAATTACATTTTAATTAATTACATTTTAATTAATACATTTTAATTACGGAATAAATACTGAGAAAATTTCAAAATGGTATGTAACTTTTATGATTATTTTGACTCGTTTATGATTATTTTGACCCGTACACGGTGGTTGCTCAATCAGTTACCGGACACCCTGTATAGCTTACGTTGTCTACATGTAGACGTAAAATATCATAATTTAGGCGTAAACATTCAACCCTGATCTACAGTTTCTCAACGATTTAATATTAGACTAATTATTGACTCGATATTGTAAATGGAATGGAGGACAGTAGTTGGAATTGTCGTACACGAACGATGGAATTGTCGTAACGTTTAAAATCAAAATTTCTTAATTGATAACGTAACGAGTAAAAATTCACCTGACACGTAATAATCTAGTCAAATACCTCTCGAATCTGGAATCTCGAATCTGAAACAATCAGGAATGTTAGTTAATATTTCATACAGTAAACTAAATCGTCAGCGTGAAACTTTCAATTGGTGCATCATCGGCATCCTTGGCATTTCTCCATTCAGATAGTTCATGGAAAGTTAAACGGTTTCCTCCTCTTCGATAGAACCGCCACGACTAACGAAAAATTATTCTATGAAATGGAAACGAGTTTCGCTCAAATATATCCAAAAATTGATCTTCATCGCGACAACTTCAATAACGCTATTTGACAACCGCGATGACGGATCTTTTCTCCATACGACAGATTTCAATATAATATCAAGCGCGTTCTTTGACACTGTAAATCCATTGCAGTTATTATGAGTCTGAGTATTTCCAATGAGTTTGAATGTCAATGACTAAATTATGACTTTCTCAGCGATATTGGAGATATACGTTCACCGGTGAGAGATTGAATACGCTGTCTTAGTAATCGCGCTGCTGAGGTGTCGATGACGGGAAGAGGAAAATAGTCCGCGATCTATGCAGATTTGTGATTCTCGTGAAGCGAAGAGTATCATGATACGTCCTGAAAAGAGGAAAGATTGCTGTAAACAAATGTGACCAGCTTTACGAACGGACTTTCCTTGGGATGGCGCTGTGCGCTGATAAAAACAGAAGAAAAAAATGTCGGCGTGGCTACTTCATATATGCATATATTGATATGATCACCGAGTGCCCGTCGAACGATTTGATCAACTCCACGTGCTCGCGCGTGTCGACTTATTTTTCTTCGAATGACTAACGTATCTCGATATTCGTACCGAGCGGCGCGATTCGTCATGGCCATAGCTATTTAGAATAGACTGCGCATTGCTGTAGGAATGAAGTTAGAATTAGTAAGAGAGGGCAATATAGAGAATAAGATGATTCCCTTGTCTAAATATTTAGTTGGCGAGAAGAACAAAGGAGAAGAAGGAGAAAAATTATTCTATGAAATGGAAACTAGTTTCGCTCAAATATATCCAAAAATTGATTTTCATCGCGACAACTTCAATAATGCTGTTTGACAACCGCGATAACGGATCTTAACAAAGGAGATCATCGTATGATCTCTTTCCTTCATTAGATAGAGAAAAGGGATCTTTGAATTTATTCTTATTTGTTTGACTTTGATTTGTTTGGTCCAACGATGCAATTACAATCTTATGTCAATTTTATTTTATAAAATATTATTTTATCAAATATTATTTTATTTTATTAGATTAAACCATTATTTGTTAAAAAAACACTATTACACTATTACAATATTATTATAAAAAATATTTTGTATTTGTATTAAAATTCATCCGTGTAGAAACTTTTAGGTCAAAATTTTAACATATTTGTGTATTATTGAGAAATATGTTGTATAAATTGAGAAATATGTTAAATTTAACAGATTTTTTACAGTGTAAAGAAAATTTTTAATAAAATAATATATTATTTGATTATATTTAAAGTTTTGTTTCGTTGGAATAAATTATGTTATTTCATTGTAAAGTAAACTATTGTTTCAAATGTTTAGTCTTTCAATCTAATCTATTATTTGTATTAACTAATATAATATGTGGTTAAAAATCGACGAACAATTATGTTGTCATTGACTTTCTGATGTATATTCTGTCAATATTTATTACATATCGACTATTGTTGCATTGTGTCCAACGATTATCAGGAAATATGGCATGCAGAAACTTTTTTCAACACTATAAAGATGTGTATCCGATGAAGTAATAAAAAGAGACCGTCAACAATATGAAAAAAGAAGAAATGCCCAATTTTTTAAGATTGCTTAAATGAAATTATTGAATTTTTTAGTAAAGTGAGGAAATTAAAATAATTTTCTTCTTTGAGCCAAACAATAAATAATAATAAATCATTTGAACTGAAATATAAAGTAATACGAAAACGATCGTACTTATTGATTGAAACATTAGTTTCTTTGGGCCATTTTAATGATTAAATACATGTTTTGATACAATAAAATTTAGTAACACGTTCGCTACCAGCGTCAGTTACAAAATTTTCAAGTTTACTTAACATATTGGTATCGAAGTCATATGTGTATGATAACGACATTTTTCTTTCTATATCCGTAAACCAACTGGTTATAAATAAACTCTGTTTCACACAATTACATAAAAACCCGTAAACAAAGGCAGTTTGTGGAGAGAATCCCCCAAATGAGCTATAATAGCGAACGTGTTAAATCCAAAGAAATCTTTTTCTTTCAGTACGTCTCATTCTCCTTTCAGTTTCTTCTACATCGCCTTCTCCTAGAGAACACTGTATAACAGAAATGCATTTAACTTATAACAACACATTTCTGTCTTTCGGTCTTATCATCAGCCGTCCCGTAAGAGTGCGCAGTCTATTCTGCAAGTCTATGGTCGCGACTAAAACACAGTCATTAAACTCCGCTCGTTCCGCCCTTGTTAGAGGCGTCTCGGGTGTCTACGCTGGCGCTAAAGAAACGTCGATGAGATTAAGGCCTCGCTAATTGTAAATTATTTAACCGCATTCCGAGGAGTGACTATGTGACAAACTGATTAGGGCGTGGATTTCCGCCACGTGATCTTCATTTACACTTGTTTCCTCTCAAGCGAGCGCCCCGAGCCGTGCCGAGATCAAAGCGGAAGTCGTGGCGAGGTGCAACCCAGATGTATACGACAAGTTATCTTAGTATTATACATATAGTATATATATATATAAATATATACATACGGCATTGTAAATATAGTAAAAATATTGACGTGATAGGGTATTATTATTATGGATTATCATTGCAATCACCGTTACTCGAGTCGCGTAAGCGCGACGGAGCCGTCGGTTGCTTTTCGTTCACAGGCTACTCGGCTTGCAATTCGCATCGCAAATGGCGTTTAACGAGGCTGCACGCGCAGGTAGTTGTTTGCTTCGGAAACGATATTTTTTTATGGACTACTTCGACGTTCGTCGTTATAATTTCGATCGAAATAACGGCGTCCTGAGTTTGCGCGAGTACACAACTTCCGAGGGCCTTCACGAATCACGGCGGCAGAATCCTTGTATCGCGTGTGTTCGTCAACGTTATAAAACTACCAGAGACTTTCGCCGTTTCGGAGGTACAGCTATTTTACCTCGTGTATGTGTGTGTGTGTGTGTATGTGTGTGTGTGTGCGTGTGCGCGCGTGTGTGTACGACGAGAGATTAGAATTACTTCCTAAGCTGCTAGGGCAAACGCTGATCTTCCTTGCAATATGCACCGTCAATTAGAAGGAACTCCTACAAAAAAATACGTCGGACCTGCGACTTCAAACAAGTTGTGCACAACTGAAAATTGTCGTTCCTATTCTGTCCTAATATTAGACACGATCGCGAACCCGCTGCGCAACGATTCTGCCGCCGAACGGACGACTGTAGGCCTGTTCTTTGTAGTTGCACTGCTGAACTAATGCAATAAGTTAGAGTGAGGAAACGTATATTTGCTTCACTTCAATATATTGCACCAATTCAGCAGTGCAGCTACAAAGAACAGACCTTATATGTTGATGCGCGCAACGAAAAAGAAAGGAAACCTAGTCTTTCTCGTCTCGATTTTGCGTTGTAACAACACCGAGCGTGGTCACGCGGGATCTCGTTCGAGTAAAGGTACGCGCTGAGAGAAAAGAATGTTTGACCGAGATTATAGTTTTCCTTCGTCTCAACTGTATCTTTTGTAATGAAATGAGTAGTAACACGTGTGTGCAAGGTTATTATCTACTAACATTATAGTAGAATTCAATTAGAAGGAAATAACATGGTTTTCCCTTGACCATGATTTATAGTAATTATCTCGCTCTATGCGCGATTATATATAGTTGCAAATACCAAACATTCTTTTCTCAGCGCGGCACACCTATTAACTTATTGTACGATAATTTCTCCGTCGCAGTCCACGTCGAGGAAGTCCCGGCTTCTCTCGACGAGTGTTAGTTAAATAGGGCGGCGTCGTTCGTCGCGTAACGAGGTGCACTTTGATTTTCACGGAGATGAGTGTTTCTTCTCGTGTCTGAGTGAGATGAGAGAATGCGCGCGACTTAACGTAAATTCGTGTGTCGCAATCCCGGAGGACTCTTTATGGTACGCTATAAGTATACACACATTGTTCCGTTGTTGTCATCGAAGCGTAAGGTTTTGTAAATAAAGCATACATCTAATAATAATAATAATAATAACAACAATAATAATTACAATAATAATGATAGTAATAATGGTAATTATTACAGCTATAATAATAACGACAACGATAACAATAATACTAATATTAATATTAATATTAATAATAATAATAATAATAATGAGGAAAAAAAGTATAATGAATATGATGACATCAGCATTATGATCGAACGCGAGTATACATGGACATTGTGATATATTTTGGGCCGGCCGTCCATTTTTTTCGACGGCTACGTCGGCCCGCACACGAGATATACCGAGCGGTACCGGTGGTAGATTTGCGAGCGCGACCGCGAAGAGTCGACTATTCTAGTTACGAATTTACGGTAGACCTAGGTGAACCTAACGATATAAATATGGAATAACAGATAGGCAATTGTCAGTGTATTACTACGGATGTATACGATTTTTAATGTACAAAAATGACGCGGTGGCGCGCCTCGCGGTGGCGTCCGCCCCTCACAATTTCGTCCTGTCGTCCTGGGACGGAAGAGCAAGACCTTACGATGTTCATCGGAGTGTTTGTGGTTCCTTATTTTCGAATGCTTCGTGCAATACCTCGTCGTTGAGCCTGCGTTCATTTAGCGCGCGAAGAGAGAGGGCTAATGTACTCGTACTGGTAAGAGAGAGAGCTTCGTCCCGTCGCTGCGTGCGGGCAAATCGGCGGGTCGCGCCGGCGAATCAGGAGGAGGTCCTCGCGTCAGGATACAATCGTGTCGATTAGTCGAAAAATAATTTTTTTGCTTGAGAACATTCTGATGTTCAACTGATCGATCGATGGTCCTCGCCTGGACGCCTCCGGAGGACGAGGCGGAAATATGAGTTCGGATGGAGATTTGCCGAAAATTTTTGAAAACGAGACGGCTGATGTGATGTCCGTGTGACTTCCGAAAGGACGTATAATGAGATCGAAAATCAAATGTTACGGTCGTAAACCCGATTAGAAACTCATCTCATGGTTCTGATACACAGAGAGAACGATTTGGTTGAATCAAATAAACATTTCTTTAGAATAATCCAAACGAATTTTTTTATTGATTGAACAAAATTTTTTTTGACGCAAGAAAAATATGTATTTGTGGCTAGTTCCAAAGAAATATTTTTGTTGTGTCAACCAAATAATTTGTTTGTACTATTCCAAAGAAACGTTGATTCAACAAATCGTTCTCTCTGTGTAGGATTGATGCCAATTAGTTATCTGGTTTGTATAATTGCTGGTATTATTGAGCCCCAATAAGTACAACGCAGCGTAATAATCATGACTTAATCTCCTTTATCTACTTTCCGTAAAAGAACTGATAAAAATCCATAAAAAATTTTAAATATACTTTTAAATCTGCAGAATAGAATTGTATAAAGAAATGATCGCAAATATTCACTTGGATACTTTATTTTATTGCAAATATAAAGAGAAACGTAATGAAAACATGAGTTTTCATATACATTTCATACTACATAAAAATTTATAACTTTTCTGATAATGAATTTACGAAATTAGCATTCTAGGATTATCTTGTGTCAATACTTTAATCTTTACGAAAAAAATATTACTTATTTCAATTCGTCAAAAATAATTATTTGGATATATAAAAAGATACCTTCTTTTCAGTTAAGAGACGAATAAAATCATTAAGTTTCAAGTTTTTCCGGTATTAATCTATTATAATACAGATTTTATCAAAATTACTACAAAATTACAAAAATTTAGTTATATCTGAATCTTTTCTTCGTTTGATATTAAAGCTTGATATTTGACATATCACATATAACCAGAAATAAATAAGCTACTTACACAAAACTTTTTTATATATTATATATAATATAAAGGATTGCAAAAATGTAATGAAAAATTATCTTCATTCTACATCTTTATTTTATACTTTGACATCTTAAATTGGCACGTTAAAAAACAACCTCATAATAATTTTGTTTTTTGTTTTATGACAAGTAATTAAAATGATTCAACTATGTTTAAATCATATATTCTTATCAATTATAACTTTTTTAATGTGTGAACCGAGAATCTTCATTCCACTAGTCACGGGTAATACAAAATTAAAAATCACGGGATCAAAAATAACCCCGTGTACCAGTATGAAAATTAATAATAATAATTATTAATAATCAGAACCTTGTACACAGACCAGATAATCAACTGGGATGCCTAATCGGGACGATAGGATAAAATTCTAGTCAGGAAACGTGTAACCAAGTATTTAAAATTTTTGTTGTTATTCAAAAACGTGATGAATATCTCGTATTCCCTCCGATCTCTTTCCCCGCTCACGACGCGCCGATTTACCTCCACGCAGCCAACTCGTCTCGTTTCGCCCTGTTCTCAGATCGGATTCGGACGTTACTGAGAGTTCCGATCGGTGTCCTTGATGATCGTGATACCTCCCGTTTAGAACGAGAAACACAATCCCTGTATTTATTTAATTTATCGTACGTGTGTAGATAGATTTTCCAGCGAGAGCGAGGAGGTCGGCGTCCCCCTTCCTTTCCTCTCTTGATTTGCGGCGGGTGCGGGCGTCGCTCTTTACAGGTGATTTGTAAGATACACGGGCTCTGCTGATTGTACGTTTAACCATTTCTCACGTCAGAGTTAACTCGGTCAAATCGTACAGTCACGCAGGGGTCACCCGATTCTTTAGATTCGCGTGAATCGGGAGAGAATCGACTGACTTTATCGCATCCTTATCACAAATCATTATCGTCGATGATCTTAATTAGCGATAAAATAGGCAGAATTTTAATTTTCATCGTTGTATAGTTGTGTATAGGGGTCAACTAAGTGTGTAAAATAAATCATTACCAAAATACCGGCCGATTTTTCTCTCGTCCCCCGTGCATCTCTCCGGGACCCTATTCTGAACACGTATCGAACGCTACAATATGATTTTTTGATGCTCATGTATAAATAATTCAGATAGACACACTGACGTATACATGCCAATTTGCCAAGAGCTTTGTTAGATTTAAAAAAGTTGCGTTTATTTATTATGAGTGTCTCACGTGGCATTCATATTTATCACATAGAATAAAGAAATAGAAATACAAAAGAAATACGAAAAAAATAGTAAAATTTTGTTCAAAACAATGCGCGATGTATGAAAATCTGAGTGTAAACTTTCAGCAAATTTGTTGCTGCAAATTAATACAACGGCAAAATTATGTTATTGTGAATTTCACGATTAATTCAATGCAGTACATTTGCTTCATAAATGTAATTGAAAGAATTAGATTGTAAAGTTTCCATCATCGATTATGTCTTATGTCGTGATAATAGTCATCACTATGTGAGAGGTAAGAAAAGAAATCTGAATACCCAGATAGATAGATGTATGTAAATTTGACAGGAACTTTATTAGTTTATTTGTAAAACTCGCGTTTCTTATAAGTGTTTTATAATATATTTTTATTTATCACATAGAGTAATAAAATAGAAATACAAAAAGAATGGTCAAAAGAATATTGTGCATGATGTAATATAAAAGTCTGAGTAACTTTTAATAAATTTGTCCACGCATTAATGTAACAAGAAATCTACATCATTGTGTAATATAAATTTAATGATTAATTCAATACACAGTTCTCTTTTAAAGTAAATCAGTGAATTGTCACTGATATCAGTTATGAGTATAGCACTGAGTACTTTCAGTGCAATCAGTATATATTCACTGTTTTCAATGACGTTTGACTGATTCATTTTAAGAAAGTATATTTGCCTAATAAACAAAATTAAAAGTAGTAAAATTTCCTATCGATTGTCTCACATCGTAAAAATTATAAAAGTTTACGTGACGTGTATAAGAAAAATGGAATTAAAAGAGTATACTTAATGTTCGCTGTGCGTCCAGAATAGTCTCTGAGCACCTCTCCGTTTGGACTAAAGTGTTTCGAAGTAAGTCTTGGTACTTCCTAATAATCGTGCGTATATGTATAGTAGGGCAGTATAAACACTCAATGTTAATTTGAAAATATACATTTTCATATTTATGTAGATATACATGGATTATATATATGTAAATATACGTCCCCTTATATTGTACAGAGAAAATGTATTGTTGCACTGTGTGTTACAAAGGGAAAAAGCTATTAGAAATTAAAGTTATATCTACGATATATCGATCTAAATTAGCGCTCGTTACGAAGCGGAAGAATTGGATTGAGCGTGTGTACTTTATTCATTGGCTAGAATATGCTACGATGGAAATAACATTGAAGATAACGATTGTGTTAAATGTCGACGGAGTATACGAGTACTCCATCGATTGGGACAAATGAATTCGAGTCTTTGCGGAACAAAGTATGATATATGCAGTCTTTCACGGATAAATTCAACAGTTCGAATATCAGCGATACACATCGCATATACGCATTGGAGATATACATATTAAATAGATTTAAGTGGAAAATAGATCTTTTGGGTAAGATCCTACGTTCGACTAATCGTGTCCCTCCAAATTTCGTGTTAATGTCCGTTCCGTAGTGATATGTTGACGCAACGTATTACGTGTGAGTCATGTAAGGTAAAAATACCAATGCCTGGACACGTACTTGGGGCATTTAAAGATCAAAACAATAAGAATATTTGAACTTTTAACATAAAAAGATATACAGAGTGTTCCATATCATCTTGCGATATTCGCAGTAAATCTTGAGATATTAATTAAAGAAGATTAGTGAATGATCATGCGCGATAGTAGATGAACTGTAGTACACTGAGAGAAAAATTATCTTAAAATCAACAAATATTTCCTTGATGGGTGCCATTAACATATTTACTTAAATCTACATTCTTTTTACTTAAATCAAATATTGTTTACTTGATTTAAATAAACAATATTTGATTTAAGTAAAGAGAATGTAGATTTAAGTAAATATGTTAATGGCACCCACCAAGGAAATATTTGTTGATTTTAAGATAATTTTTCTCTCAGTGTAGCGATGTATGCTGTTATGTACTTGTATATTCGGTCAAACTGAACGAAAAAGTCCTTTAGCATTTTGTAAATAATAAACCACGTAGATTTTTAGTTATTAATAAAAGAAAATTGTTACATGATTGTGCACGATAATGCACAAATCTTCTTTAATTAATATCTAAAACTCTATGTGGTCATTTACAAAATAGTACTCCCTAAATCTCCTGGAATGAGATTTCATTCGGAAAGCAGAATGACAACCGGGTCACTTGAATTTGAGTCATCTTGCACTTTTATAGGGTGAATTTTTTACTGTGAATCTTTGAGTCAATATTTTCACTGAAAACTGAAAAGTGAATCTGATGTGTTGCACCGTCAGAGGAACATATTCACTCCAATCGATTAAAATATCTGCTTATATGGAGTTAGAATTCACTTTGATCTTAAGCGGAACATTCACTCTTGCGATTACGAGTGGCGGTATTTTCACTATCGAGTAAAAATACCGCCATTTTTCATTCAAGAAAATTTGAAAAGTAGAGGATTTTTTTGCTCAATTTGATTTAATGTATAAGTATGCAACTCCATCTTTTATGTTCATCTCAATCCGTTTTACGTTCCCATGAAAATTGCGGAGAAGAGTCTGAGATACCTTACACACACACACACATACACACACACACACACACACACACACGCACGCACACATATATATATATATATATATATATATATATATATATATATATATATGCTATATTAAAAGTTTAAATATTCGTATTTAAAAACTAAAACAATAAGAAGGTTCGGGAATTAGTATTTTTATCTTCATGTAAGAATAATTAATCGGATAAAGTGCGGTTCAACAATGTGTGTGTCGCAATGTGCTATCTCTTATTTGCGATAGAAGTCAACTTTGTTTAACCCTCCACGTATAATCGTATTTTTTGGGACATACACACGGAGAAAATATTAAGGATATATCATTTGCTTAAATATAGTTGTCATAATAAAATATTAATATTATTTTTCGCCCATGCATACAATGATTATAACTATAGAAGAAGGAGGACGTACGAGACGCGGCGGCGGCGGGACGCCGTGCGTTTGAGATCTGCGTATCTTTTTGTTCCAGAGAGAGAAAAATATTGAGAGCGCGGATTTGCTAGGCCGAGACTCGAAGCCGGGTTTTTCGCTTGCCAGGTAAATGCTCTAAACCACTGACCTACCTAACGCTGCACGCCCAAGACACTCTTCTCTCCCTAGATAACGCTCAGAGATGCTGTTCGGAAGCGATATTCTGCAAGTGGTACTACATCGGCTTTCTTTGCTGTCTGCCTGTATATATCTGAACAGTATATTAAATTTTGCACGACGTAACCAAACCCTACGGATCTCTCAATTATGCTATACGTTTCGTCCGAATAAATAAAGTAGTCATGTCACATGACTCCCGAAACAAACAAGCATCTTTTTAAAGATACCCACCAAGAAAAATAGGAATTGGTGTCTCATGCAGCGCCATCAATGCTACGCGCACATGCTTTTTCATTGTATTGCTTGTTCTCCCGAACAATAGCATCGAGTGCTTCTTTTCAGGAATAAGCATAAAGCATTCTCATCCCAAGTCTAAAGCTCGGCGTGGCCTCATCATGCCTATGTTGATGTCGTCTGCCCGGAACGCTCTTAATGTCTCCCCGATAGATAATCAACTTTTCAATGAGCAATATCTCATAAAAATAAAAGACGCTGCAGCAGCCGATAAGTTAGTTCGCAGCGACATTACCACTGTAACGCCAATACCTGCTAAATCAATACTCAAAACAAGATGCGACCTTCCTTCACCCAATGGGACTTCGTCCCAGGAAAATGCGAGAACCTTTGCCAACAAACCAACGCCTCGCCGGGGGGCAAGGGTTGCATTTCAGTCGGCGAGACATCGGTCGAACTCTTAGACCAGGAGCCATCGCCCCCGCGTGTAGAGATAAGCACGGTAGGCAGGCAAATAAATCAATGTCAAACGGTCCGAATCGTTTTCTAATTTTCGTGAAAAAGGAGAAAGCAAGCTCCCACTCGGTATCCTTAGAAGTGAAGCGAGACTCCCTGTCCGCAACAACGTTTTACGCAGATCGGATATACGAAGTGTAGATATGTTTATCTTGTATCTCGCACCATTGCCAGATGGACTTGGCGAGTGTAAAAAGCTTTGGAAAACGGCAGGAGCCACCCTTATTAATGCACGCGATCGCCGTTGTATTGTCAACGCGTAACAAGATATTTTGAGAACGTAAATTGCTCGCAAACGATCTGAGGGCATACTCAACGGTCTTTAATTCTAGAAAGTTTATATACTCCTCGCTCTTTAAGCGTAATCACCAATCGTGAGTCTTGTGTGTCCCGACAGAGGCGGCCCAACCTGTAAGGGATGCATCCGAAAAGATCTCAAGAGAGAACTTCCGTTTTTGTATCGAACGCGACATGAGCGCAGAGCAGAGCCTAGTTATCCACCATTTAAAATCAGATAAAAGAGAGGAGTGGATCGTCATACGTGCATCATAATTATCATTTGAGTCAATATAGGCGTGAAATTTCGCGTTCAAAATCGCGAAAATACACCTGTCCATAGAGGACTGTACGACATATAGACTGCAAGGACATATAGACTCTACGATATATAGACTGCAAGGTGCCTATTAAACTAGCAAAATCTCTAATTTTACAGGTATGTCTCCGAGATTATTTCTCGAGTCGTTCCATGATGGCTAAACGTTTTTCCTTGAGTAAAGTCATAGTGGATGAATTTAACAAAAAATCAAGAATTTTAGCTATTTTTTTGTAGGAGTTTACACTTTTGAGGATTAACAACGAAGCCAAGACTATCGAGCACAGCAAGAGTAGTTTTTACGTTGTCCACGCAGTGGTCAAAAGAGTCTCCAAGGAGCAGGAAATCATCAAGGTAAATCACAAGTAGAAAAACCCTGTTCACGTAGGTGAGCTGCCACAGGCCGTAATATTTTGGTAAATATGTACGGGGCTGTAGCAAGACCGAATGGTAAAGCACAAAACTCGAAAATACGTCCCTGGAAGGAAAAACGTAAGTATTTACGGAAATCCACATGAATTGCACTAAAAAATATGAATCTTCTAAATCCAATGTCGCTAGAAAACAGCCCGGAGACATCGAACGGATAGCGGTTCCGAGATTCTCCATCTTAAAATGGAGCGGGAGGATGTAAGCGTTGAGCGCTTTCAAATTCAAAATAGGCCATTATGTGTCCGACGATTCGTCAATTAGAAAGTACGAAGAGAGAAACTGATCCGATAAAAAAGGTACTTCGCGTATAGCGCCTTTGTAAAGGAGGCGCTCTAATTCCTCTGCGCACAACCTTTGCTCCGAAGAACTCAACCTTGGTTCCTGCAAATGCGATCGCGGAAAAGGAGTGACAAGAAAAGGAATTTAGTATCCACAAACTGCACTTAAAACGACAGGGTCGTTAGTGAGATCTGTCCAGGCTTGGAAGAAGTGCGCGAGCCTGTCCACTGTGCTTATCTCTACACGCGGGGGCAACGACTCCTAGTCTGAGAGCTCGACTGATGTCTCGCCGACTGAAATGCAACCCTTGCCCCCCGGCGAGGCGTTGATTTGTTGACAAAGGTTCTCGCATTTTCCTGGGACGAAGTCTTTTGGGCGAAGGAAGGTCGCATCTTGTTCTGAGTATTCGATTTAGCAGGTATCGGCGTTATAGTGGTAATGTCGCTGCGAACTAACTTATCGGCTGCTGTAGCGTCTTTTATTTTTATGAGATATTGCTCATTGAAAAGTTGATTATCAATCGGGGAGACATTAAGAGCGTTCCGGGCAGACGACGTCAACATAGGCATGATGAGGCCACGCCGAGCTTTAGGTGTCGATGTCCGCGGGATTCCCCACATGGACGCTTCGACTTGGAGGATTTGGTACCTCTATATTCGTGTGATGAATCTCTGGCTGGCGAATTGTCGCGAGAACGTCCGCGAGAACGTTTTCGAGACTTGGGATGAGAATGCTTTCCCATATTCCTGAAGAGAAACGACACACGATGCTATTGTTCGGGAGAACAATCAATACAATGAAGAAACATGTGCGCGCAGCATGGATGGTGCTGCACGAGATGCCGGTTCCTTTTTTTCTTGGTGGATATCTTTAATAAGATGCTTGTTGGTTTCGGGCGTCATGCGACATGACTACTTTATCTCGGACGAAAGTATACACATAATTGTGATCGAATTTCATTCCGGAGTTTGTTTGATTACACAATTATGGTATTTGTTCTGCAGAACAGAGAGACAACAAATATTCCTTCGATTGAGACAACTATATGTGAGGATGTATTAACTGAGCATTATGTATCATAAGAACTGTGGCTGTGACAATTGTATAGTTGCATATAACAATTAACTTTTAATGTAATATTTGTTTAACATCTTTTCGTATCTGCGAGACATATATGACCCAATTACGAAACAAATCATGACTTTTAAACAAATAATCCTATCGATTTCTATGACTTGTTTCGGAGAGGAAAGTTAAATCTACATATAAACAATTTTAGTGTACTTTTAAATTTAATATTTTTAGTAAAATATAGTTATTTGAAACTTTTCAAAAATCAAATTTTTAGCTAACATACTGATAACGTCTCCTCAGACGTTTCTCTGTCTCGCTCAGCAATTCATAGAAGAAAGAGTCGCGTTTTGTTGATAAGTAGTAGTATATAGTTAATAAGTAATTACTTATAAAGGTTACATAATTATATCCACAACCAATCGATGTAGGGAACAGCAAATTTTAACTTGTCGAAAATAAGTATGGAAAGAAGTTAGTTGAAAATAAATATGTTCAGTTCATTGTAGCCACAATTTGAGATCTATTATTTTAAATTAAAATATTTTTATTTTATTTGTAAGCAATGATCAGAGAAAAACCTAATTTTCAAACTCATATTTTAAATATATCGATATTTTAGGTTTCCATGGCCGCCACTTTGAGTTCGCTACTTTAAATTTAAATATTGCTAAGTTTGGAATCAGCAGCTTTAAAAATTTCTATAATCGTCTCAATGTAAAATATATCTCTTCTGGGAAAGCCAAAGATATGAAAAGAACAATTTGAAATTACATAGATTTTCTCTCTAAACATAGAATAGAAGTTAGAAGAATAGAACTTGATAGAGTAGAAGTTTTCTTCGTGAAGTACAATTTGGATCTGCTGGACCCCGATAATTTGAATAGCTTTGAAAATTAGTATAGCTGTTGAAAATTAGTATTTCTGGACACAATTTTTTCCAGAAATATAAAAAAGCTTGAATTATAAGATAGTTATGATCTTGTTGAGAATTAATACTTTTAAACACATTCTTTTTCATTAATACTTTTAAACACATTCTTTTTCATTAATACTTTTAAACACATTCTTTTTCATTAATACTTTTAAACACATTCTTTTTCAGAGATATAAGAAAATCTCAACTGTCTATAAGACTGCTATAACTTTGTTGAGAGTCAACATTTTTTGACACATTTCTTTCAGAAATATAGAAAAATCTCAGTTATAAGATAGTAGACCGATAAAATCAAAACTTGCAAACACAGATGTGCGCTATTTTGAAATTTTCTCGGATCTCTTTGCGAAAGTTGATGAGTGATGGAATATTCGTTCGAATTTCACAGATCCAACATTGTACGCGGAGGGTTGAAAAGAGTGAATGCAAAGAATATTTTTAACCGAGCTTTAGACTTCATAGAGGTTAGCTCGTGACGCATGTATGCACATACGCTATGCGAATTGTATGTAATTGGAAAAATTTGAGGCACATTGTCATCAAGCACGGTTATTTATATAAACCTCCGTAAATACGACTACGGATTGGGACAAACGCGTTCATCGAACTTGTTTCCTCGTCTCAAAATAATCGATGAGTCCGTTCTTTTATATCTACGCTTTTATATCTACTCTTATCTATATGCTCGCACTTAATCGAGTAAATCTAATAAATTTATGTGCAGATGTTCCGTTTCTTCTCTGTACATTTTGTTCAAATAAACATAAGTGACGTTAATCGATGAAAATCCAAGTTAATGAGTTTTTATCTTTACTTTATTTTCAAGAATAAATAAAAATGTGAGAGCTTCTAAAAGCTGTTGTTAAAAAGAACAGGACCTAATTTCTTCCGTTCCAGATAAGCCCCACTTTCATGCACGATTATCTCGTATAATGACCAGGTTCTTATTAAATCGAGAAAACATTGTTCCAAAATGCAAATGCTCTCGTTTAATTTAACGATCGAGCGAAAAACATGCATGGTTATAAAATGTTTACATGGTTCAAGCTTTTAACATTACCATTTCAAATGATTTTTCGTCGTTTAATTATTTGGCACTTAAAGTATGTGCTCAGATTTGTATATTTTTTCTATGAATCTCTCAATTTTTCTATTTACTTAACGAGTATAACGATTTGTCCATTATTGATTACCAAAGATTTGAAAAAACAAAAAGAAAGAGAAGAAACAAATTATTTATGAAGATACAATTATATACATACATATAAATAATATATATCTCTCTTTTATACGTATAACAGGTACAAACGTAAAGTTCAGTAAAAATATAACGAATCGAAAATGTGATTCTATATTGTAATCTGACTTACATATTCAATTTTGGCTTGCAACATTTAGCACACACTCATACGGTATCTTCCCCAGATAGCCATAATAAATTTTTCAAATATTCTCGAAGTTTCTCTCTTTTCCTGAATTGTAATTCTTAGAAGAATACTATAGCAATTCGTAGAAGAATACTATAAAAGTGATTCAGGAAATTACATACAACATGATTGGGATTCTTCAGAGCTTCTTGAAGTATTTATATAGAATTATTCCGTTTCAACAGCTGTATACTTTATGATTTCAAGAGGGATTAGTGTTTAAGAGTACAAAAAGGACTACTAAATATTTAATAAATATTAATTAACAATAACATCACACTTCAACGTTATAATTCTCCACTCAACCATATAAATATTAAAATAACCAAAGAACTAATGTTGTCTCAATAAAGACTAGCAATTGAAGATTGTGAAATACTTTGTACCTCCATGGTTTTGATCTTAAACGCCGGTAGGGATTTATGAAATTCACGATACAATCTTTTTTAAAAATCGCAATAAATGCATCACAATTTTATATCGCAAATATGATTTTAAATCGCCCACGATTTTATTTCGCAAACGCAATTTTGAATCGCGCATAATTTTATATCGCTAATGCGATTTTTAATCATAAAGGAATCTAAGGAATGATGGAAACTGTAATGTTTAAATAAATGTTAAACATACTAGAAATAAATTAATCAACTCTCTCTCTCTCTCTCTCTCTCTCTCTCTCTCTCTCTGTCTCTCTTTGTATTGCAGTAAAATATTTTTTGAAATATCCACTATAAAAAAATACAAGTTTTACTGTGAAAAAATAAAAATGAAAATATAATAAAGTTAAATGATATTATCTTAAAAAAATTATTTATTTAATCTCATTATGTTTCTTCAGCGAGTAAAATGGGAGACATTTTACAAAACTTGTTTTTTCTCGAATAATTAATTTTCAGACGTATTGAAAAGTGAATTATTAAAACATGCAATATACTATAAAGATGTGTAAGGATATGATTTTGATATCTGATGTTACGATTTATGCTTATATAATATATATTTATATATGCTTGTAACACATATACGTAATACTTATATTGTTCAGTGGAGAATATTAAAATATTGATATAATATTATTATTAATTACCTTTACGTTCTAAATAAAATAATAAAAATAATTAAATTATCAATTTAATCAAACCAATAGATGTACAATAACTTATATTTACAAAAATTCAAACGTTTCGGTTCCGTTTTGGATCCTTTTCAGTGAAGTCACAATTAAGCTACCCAGCTAATTTTTCAAAGCTCTTAATTACTAATGCAATATGTCTGTGCCATCAGATCTACCAAGATAGATCCGAAAAGCCAAACGCATTTTCAATATTGCATATTTTTTCTTAATTATTTTTAGAATTGTATTTCAGGACTTGTGTCTTAGCTATATATAACAATTATTACTTACTATATAAAGCAATATATATATATTTATATACACAGCAGAGGGGAATATATAAATAGAAATATACATGTGCAGAAATATATATAGATCCGTGGGCTTCTTCTTTTGACACTTCAGTTGACTGAAGTTGCCCACGGATCTATATATATTTCTCTGCACATGTATATTTTTATTTACATATTCCCCTCTGCTGTATATATATTGCTTTACATAGTAAATAATAATTGTCATATATAGCTAAGACACAAGTCCCACAAATACAATTCTAAAAGTATTTAAGAATATGTAATATGCGTTTGGCTTTTCGGATCTACCTTGGTAGATCTGATGGCACAAGCATAGTAGTTAATATTAGAGAGCTTTTAAAAATTGGCTAGGTTGCTTAATTGTAACTTCACTGAAGAGGGTCCAAAACGGGACCGAAACATTTGAATTTTTGTAAACATAAGCTATTGGTTTGATTAAATTGATAAGTGCGTCTTTGAGATCGGCTATTGGCTCTTATTTGCCTTATTAATCATTTGTTTCGATTCGTGTCAAGAGCCTTGAACTTGTTTAATTAAAATACAATTAGTTTCCAATCACATAAAGGAAGAAAGAAATTAAATAAAGATTATATAGAATTAAAAAAGAAACGTATTAAACATGATTATTTTTAGGTTATAAATTGGTAATTTATAAAAATACAATATATTGAACCCAGTTCAATCATATTTACAATTTAATGAAGTGTTAAAAATATCGCTTTTTTTATTATATCGTAATATTTATTTATGAAAAACATTCCAATTATGATACGACAGACACAAAATACTGAAAGTAATATAGGCATCTACTGAACACAGTTATAGGAAATAATTATAACAAATAAAACGTTTGCAATCCCTCATAAATTCTTAAAGTATGCGAAGCACTTAGTCGTAAAATATTCATTCTGATAAATTTTTCAAGAATACTTCAAGGCGAGCTGATTGTGATTAAATCGTCAAGGGTTTACAAAATATTCATTTTTTAATTCTGTAGATATTCTTAAATGAATTTTCTATGATCTTCTATTTATCTCTGTACTATCTGGGTTCCTATCTATCTCTAATAATTCTCCATTAAAATCAAAGTCGGATGTTCACGTGTATATTGTGATACTCTACGTCTACGTGTAGACAACGTAAATTATGTATGATATGTCGTCTATGTAGACAGTTAGTAATCAATGAATATCGTTCAAAGAATATATCTCACTCAACACAACGTCAAAAATTGGGACATAAGATGTCTTAAAGACATCTTAAAAACGTCTTAAAGATGTCTTCCATTCCGACGTCTTTAAGACGTTGTTTAGACGTCTTATGTTCCGATTTTAAACGTTATGTTTTGTAGGATGGCTTGTTAAAAAAATGATAAAGAAAAGTATATATTTAACCTTTAGAATTTTGATGTAAATTTATTAATGTTTTCTCTTAAACAGGTTAGAGTCCATAACATTCTCAACTCTCATAGCACAAGGGATATCTTGGGGACTTGTGTGGACATTTAAAAGTCCTCGAAATATTTTTAGGATATTCTGAGAACTTATGCGAATATTTAGCAATTCTCTGAATGTATTTGGTACATCTTTTAAATTTTCTGCTATGTGGGAAGGTACATTCTTACAGAGAATTAATTTACTAATTTGTCATGTAATGAAATATAAATTTCAACTTGTTTTATTTTCCTTTTAAACTTTATATCTATAATTAATATTTAAAATACAAATACGGTAACTGTCTTATAATTTAATTGTTTTTTTTTTATATATTTTGATATAATTTGCAATATTTCATATAATTTATGTTGTCTACACGAAAAATCACCGTATACACATTATGTAAAAAATACGTAAACAATCCGCGTTGACGTAAGGTAAATGTTCCAATAAATAAGTTAATAAAAAAGCACAATCGATTTTGTTTTTTTTATTAATAAGTGATTAGTAAAATTACAAAGAAAACTAATGTTTATATAGAACCTTCGTCAACGATCTCTTTCTATCTCTCTCTGTCTCTCTCTTTCAAGAAATAATAAGAAATAAAATAATCAATATAAATATCAACTATAATTTTAATTAAATATATCCCTGGTAAAAAAAGTTGATAGAGAACGATTGAGAACGATAGAATTTCTACCAATTTTTATCGTTTTCTATAAGCTCTATCGTTCGCAAGCGTCAGCATCCTATTTTATCTAGTTCTATAAAAATCGGGTTCTGTTTGTATTATATACTCAGATAGCGCATACATGTATCAGAAACGTTTCTTAAAAGTATTTGTAGTTTCAGAATCGTAAAGCACCAATAAGAAACTTTTTAACAGGATCTCTCTGAAACCTTATTTATGAATCGTTTATAAAACGTTTATAAAACGTTTCTTCAACGATTTTGTTCGCAAAAATAACGTTTCACTTAACGTTTTTTGAGTGGACATTTTTACTCATGAAAAACGTTTCAGAAACGTTTTGGAAACGGTTATGAAAGGTTTGGTTCTAACATTTATAAAACATTTTTAAAACGTGTATGTGCTACCTGGGATAGGAAACTGACGATAGAAATTCTATCACTATCTATTGTATTCTATCGTATATCGTATTCACATTTGTGAATTCACGAACCAAAATCCATATTCAAAACGATAGAAAACGATAATTTTATTCTATCGTTCTCTATCAACTTTTACCAGGGATCAGATAATGCCAGTTGTAGCAGTAATTGAGCTAAAAAATGAATCATATCCTGATTACTGAAACAATACTGAAACAATAGATTTAGGAATTGAATAATGTCTTTAAATAACGTTACAAATTGGAGCATAAATATCTTTTAACAAAATTTCAAAGACTTTATTACAAATATGTTTTTCATGTTTCAATCATTGGAACAAGGTTTAATTATTGGGACATTTTCCTTAATCTTGAAATCTCCGGCGCCATCCAGGTTAAAATCTTTCATGGTAAACGCGTTATCCCAAGTGGTAATGTCAAATAACTCACCCTGTACATGCGATCGTAAGTATACCGAAGCGCTGGAATCCCGCGCGTTATCGTTCGGCCGCATTCGGATACGCTCGGCAATCGTCGGCGCTGTTGTCCGTCAATTCAAACGGGAGTGCAATTCGCGCCTATCCCGCGAACATCTCGGACATCAGCGAGCGAGCGGGCATGAATTTGTTGTCTCGGTTCGGTAATACTGACGCGATACCTCGGCGTTTTCGTTGAACGCCTTAAATTACCTTCGCGAGACTGTTCTCGGGACGCTCGTCCTCCGAGGTTTCCGGCTCCGTGTTCAGCTTGTTAAAATCGCGAGTGTTCGGCCGTTTCTCCAGGAACTTGAAACTCCGGCCCCGGCGATTCTCCAGCAGGCTGGAGAGCTTGAAGTTTTCCCGTCTCTCCGCTTCCCAACGCATTCTCTTCCGCATCGTGAGTAGACAACCTGTGCGAATGAAAACGTAAGCATATACTCGCTCAATCTTATGTACAGAAAACCGTCGAATCGCCACGATCCGCTCCGCGCAACCGTTACAATTTTTTAGTACGTTCGTTATGGCTGTTTCAAAATTACTAATAGCGCTGAAAATCTATAAATACATAATATGAACTATAGATTTTCAGCGCTGACTTATTTTTTCTCGCTCTAACTTATTGCACCAGTTCAGCAGAGCAGGAACGAAAAACAAACCTTATGTATGCGCAGTTAAAAAAGCCCAAGTTTGTTTTGCACTCTTTATAAATGTTGTCTCTTAAACAGGTTAGAGTCCACAATATTCTCACGGTACATTCTTATTTACAGAGAGTTAATTTATCAGTTTGTCATATAATGAAATATAAATTTGCCGAAAGCACGAAATTAGCATTACTTATTCTGCTTTCTTTCGACACGTGTAATAAGCGATAAAGATAGAATGATGCTTTCAGCACATTGAAACGACGAAAAAATTACACTCATTATGTAGATCATTGGGCACGTTCCGTTACACGCTCGCAACGCTCGCGAGCGTCATTCTATCTTTGTTGCTCATGGATGTTAAACATTGAGTGATACTCAATATGCAATATATATGTTTGGGAAAGGTATAGGTATAGGATAGGAGAGGAAGAAGGGGAGTACAAGGGAGTAAAATAAATTTGAAATTGAATTAAAAAGTATATTTGTGTAATTGAATTAATAAGTATATTTATGTTTAATTGAATTAAAAAGTATATTTGTGAAATTGAATTAATAAGTATATTTGTGTACAATGAATAAGACATCGCAATAAATAAATAATAACGTAAAAGAGAGGTAGGAGAAAGGACCAAGATGCAATGTATGTTACAAACTACAAAAGATACAATATACTATACAGTGCGTAGAGATCTGCTGGAGATCATAATACATCACGACATATCCTCAAGACATTCACAAACTTTAAACAATATTTACACGACACATAAGTACAAAAAATTAGCAGTATGTGGTATTTTCTAACTATAGTGCATATATATATATGAAATAATAAGTTAAAGCCTGAAATCAAGGGTTAAGACAAATTACTTGAGATAAATAAACATACATTATGAATACTTCAACAAAATAAGGAACAAAATAAGTTTGTCATTACTGAGGCGTTTGTATGTGTACGAGTATAAAAATTACAACTATCATACAGTCAAAGAAAAAAATATATAGAAACCCTAGTAGCACATATTGATTTCATATACGTTCTCTGAACATATGTAACATCTTATAATTTTTGTGAAAAGTGTCGAAAATATTCTTGAATAATATGTGCTACCTGGGAAATATTTATAAATATAGCTGCGACTACAGGAAAATATATTAGAGATATGTCGTTCCTTTTCTCCTGTCACATTATACACATATCACACATGTATATCACACATGTTTAGAATTTTTTCTATATTCTACACTTATTTTTCAATAAATTCATAAAATGTTTATAAAATAAATACTCATAAAATTAATAATATCTATAAATTTCAATAAATGTGTTTTAATAAACAGGAAGAAAGGATCATTCAATAGACTGTACTGATAAATATGTCGAAAAATTAAATTAACATGCTTGCATAATATTATAGTTGTAATGAAAGATAGACAGCCAAGCGAGCACTTTTTTCTATTCGACTAGCTTAGAAAGTTCGATTGTTGCTTCATCATAATGATATGTTCTACCTCTTTTCTGACATCTTGCTATAATGGCAGCAATTGCGACACATATTATAATAAACGAAATGGCCGCTGAGCCAAGACCTAGTATCAATTTTGTCATATTAGTTTTCTCATTGGTATCTTTAGTATCAGGATGTACTAAAATCTTAGGTCGACGATGATTGGCAGACACTAAATTTTCAGAATACGTTGAGTCATTTACACCTGTAAAATAATTAGATATTTTTTTTACATACAGATACATTCTAAGGAATTCTCTCTTACATACAATCTGATAAAATAAAAATAATGAATAGATCATAAGGAATTCTTATATAAAATCTGATAAAGCAAAAATAACAGAGGGATTTTTACATATGAAAAAGAATAAAAAAAAACAAAGAAAAAATTCTTACATAGAATCTGTGATGAAGTAAAAATAACGGATATATTTCAAAGAATTATGTACCTTGTAGAAATCTGTAAACCTTGTGATTGTTTAACTCTACTACATATATCTCGGCACCATCTTCCGTCACATAGAGATCATGTGGATTATTCATGTTGTCCTTGGGTCCGAATACTGAGACTATTTTCCCGGAATGGATGTCGAGCACGAAACCTCGTACCGGTACAGGGCGTGACGTGTACTGATTGGGTCCATTGACTAGATATAATTTTTCTCGAGCATAGGCGACACTGTAGATCTTTGTACCGATAGCAGTATGGCTGTACTCCTTGTGGAATGTACCATTGTTGGCAAAGAAACACGAAATTCGGCCGTTCTCTCTGTCGGCAACATAAATGTAATTCAACGTGCTCGCGAGAGCTAGAGCATGTGGGACGACGAACGCGTTCGGCGGAGGTAATTGCGAGTAGACAGGTCCTGAAACAAGTTCAGTTTTAGTTGAAAATCTACCTTCTAAAGTACAATTAGTGTATTACTCACTAAAATGCTATATTTATAACTGATTGTCTGGTTACAAGTATATATCCAGACAACATAATGTCTAAAATCTAGACATAAGACGTCTTAAAGATAATCTTTAAGACGCCTTAAAAACATTTATATGTAAATCGCCTGAAAGCTATCTTAAAGATGATCTTTAAGACGTCTTATGTCCCGACTTTAGACATTATATTGTTTGGGTAGCATCGCAAGCAGTAAAATTTCGTTGAATCAGTTGATAATAGCGACTGTTCCTATTATTGATGCAGTTTGCAAATACAGATAATATCATTGGATCGCATGAAAGTTGGTAATTTCATAAGCAAAAGGGCAGTAAGCTAGATTTAATATAGCGAATTGATATAACGAATTTGTGCGACATATTTTGTAGTAAAATCTTTCTTCCACTGGTCACAAAATCAATCAAATATAAGATGAAGCAGTAAAATGGGAATATTGAAAATTAATGAAAATCCATTGGAAATCAATGAATATTCGCTGATTATCGATGAAATCCTTCTTTCACTGATTTAATTAGAAACATTTTTACTCAGATTCACTCTAAAACATTAGTTGGATATCGTTGAAATCGGAGAATTTTATTTTTATTATTACCTCCAATGCCCCAGTGTCGTCCCCAATAAAGAATCCGTTTCCCGTTCTTATTAAACTTGATTATTCTAGAATTGCAATATCCGTCGCTGACAAAAAAGTCACCATTGGTATGTACAGCAACAGCGGTCGGCTTACAAAATCTGTTCTCGTCGTTACCAGGCTCGAATGCCACTCCCAGAACTATGGATGGCTTCAGTACGTTAGTTTCGAATAACGCACTGCCACGACGACCAGACGCGCTCGTTCTCGTGCTAGATTGTGCGCGTTTCAATTCGCTCATATGCTTCTCTACCTCTTGAGCATCGAACTTGAATACCTGATGCATCGCTACATCCGTGATCCAATAATTTCCGGACTGATCGATAGTCAGACCATGAGGAAGATAAAACATGTTATCACCCCATTCTAATACCGTCTTCCCACTCTTATCCAAAAGTATAATAGTATTTTGCGCTATTGGCCCATAGGCGCGATTGAATTTGTTTTCTTTGTCGAAAGTATCAAATCCCCAAATGCGATCTCCTCTGTGAAATATGGCGATATTGCCACTTGGATCCATAGAAACAGCTGATATTTGAGTGAGATTTAATTGTGCTGCCCATTGTCGGTCCCATACTATGTCTGATGAAAGTATAAAAAACATTAGAAAATATGAATCACATCTTTGCCTGCACTTAGAGAAAAAGACATGGTAATAGCAACTACATAAGTGACAATTATATGAGTTTTGCACATAGAATATAATGTATATAGTTTAATGAACTATTTTGTGGTTATTGTAATTGAAGCTTTACTTACTACAAAATATATATTATAATGTATATAGTTCAACAAACTATTTCATAATTATTGCAAATAAAGCCTTAGTTATTTTATAATTGCCATTACCATGTTTTTTTTTAATATACAGTAGATTGCGAAATGATTTAGACAATGAAATTGGGAACACACTAAATTCAAAGTTGAGAGTTATTACTGACTTACCTGTGATAATTATTAATTATTATTATTAATTAATAATATTAGAATTTAGGGCTCTTAATTATATTATTAATTTTATAACTCTATATTTTTTTGGACAGTTTGATGTGCTCCCAATTTAATTCTGTCTGTCGTTTTCCAATATACACGAGTAAACGTACTTTTATCCAAGGTTTCTGGAGTTATTGATTCCTTATTATCAGGATGATTAGCAAATTCATTAGTCTTTAGATAGGTGTCTTTTGAATGCTGCATCTGATCCAATTGTGCCAAGGCTTCTCTATCTCTCTCCTCATTGTCAGGATACTCCAAATATTCATTAGAATTAAATTTTGTATTGGAGAAATGCTACAATACAGAAAAAAAGTTTGTTGCTTTCACATTTCTGTTTGTGTATAATGCTTTCAAGAACAATTTCAGTTTTCATGAAAGATTCATAATTTAGGTATGATATCAAATGAGATAATGATCTTAATGTGTTGATATGACATATGTGACAAACACCAAAGACTCACTCATATGTACTAAATTTTCTTCTACACCACATATGCATGTAACCATTTGCAATATTACCTGAGCATTGGAGGTATCCTGCGCATCCGCCTTGACGTGTATTAAAATAGAAAGTAAAATTAAAACGAAGCAAGCAATGTCATATTGAAGACTCGGCATCATTTCGCGAAAGCGTCATCAGGTGTTCCCGTGTATCCAATATATTTCGTCAATATCGTAAATATCGATGACCTCCGCGATGCTGGATCGCACGCAAGATCCACATAACTTTGTAAGATCACAGAAATACTTCGGCAGACCACGTCAGATGTTTCGCCGAGTCGCGTCGATGCTGCACGTTTCGATATGTTCGATCGCACACGACAGGTAGACAGCTGTCACGAGATCAATTGTCACTTTTATCTAGGACTTGGATCTATTTATGGATACGTCTGCTATGATTGTGAGACACGCGCTCGATAACGCCGGACAACGGCGTTTAAAAAAAAAATTCGCAGCACAAATGTCGACGTGTCAAGAGAATGCACACATTTCCAACAAGTGGCGTCAGACATAACGCCATAATGTTTTGGCACGAGCTTTACCGACGGCGAACCATTAAGAGGATGCTGAAGCTGAATACTTTACCGACAGAATACTGACATTTTTCTACAAAGTTTACGTCGTATTGATTATAAAGAATTGTAAATGAAAGCACGTACAAAAATAAACAGGAGCATCGCTCAATATGTGACGAAAAGGAGAAAGAAAATTTAGTGTAAAATCTCAAATTGTTAGGTAGCGTAATATTTGCCTAATCCACAAGTTCCGCTTGTACATACCGAAAGTGTGAATGCTTCAAATAGAACAATTTTGGAGAATATTGCTATACCTTCGCATTTGAATTCAGCTTCAGAATATCTGAAAAATTTGCAGAAATATTTCTACATATACGTGATTTTAAAGTTAGGCTTTTCGCTATAATATAAAATATAATATAAAATAAAACAATACATATTTACATAAATTCTTTATATACAAGAAATATAAAATTGATAGCATAATTGTGACGATTGTCTCTGTGTTATTGACATTGTTTATCATCAACTTCAGCATCCCTTTAACTTTTATCGATAACACATCGACTTCAACGCATAGTTTCATATTGTTCGCGCGTCAAGGCGCCACGTGTATTATTTTGTGTCCAGTATTCCCATCAAAATTCTACAAATATATTAAGTATATGATGAATAAATTTCTTTTTTCGAATTTTGAGCCAATCTTTTCTTGTAAAAAGCAGGATGAGAGAGAGATCATCGAAGTCCTCATAATTTATCAATTTTTAACTTGAAAAATCTTGTCTCTTTTAAACTGCAAATTTAGCTTCTACTAATAGTTCTTGTCAAAAGTTGATTAAAAAGCTATTGTCTTATTTCTGATATTTATAATAATTTAAGAGTGAGATATGTGGAATAACTTATAATATATATTTCAGAATATTTTAGTTTAAAAGGTCGCAAAAACGATATTTTTTCGGAATTTTCTGTAGAGAAACGAAAAACCGGCTAACGTGAAATTTTGTATATTCTTTAAATCTTCCTTAAAATATATATTTTTATTGTGTAAATGACAAAACGGTCTTCTTTTATACATTATATTCTGGTTATTAAGAGTTTGTAAAGGAAAACATATATGTGCACGCGGGCGATATAAATTATTCTGACTTTCTTAGATATCTGAAATGCAAAAACTAAAAATTTTCTTACTTAGAAGAGTCGCTATCATTTAAACTAGAACTAAACCAATATTATCATTCTGGACAAAATGGCAGTCTTTTTTTTTAAATTACTTCTTAAAACTTTTTCTTTAAAAAATAGTTCCTCCTCAAGGTGTTGGTAATATTTTAATAAAAAAAGAACAATTAATATAAATATATAATATTTGTTCTAGTTCAGATGATAGCTACACTTCTCCTGATTATAAATTTTCCTGTTTTTGTGTTACAGATATCTAGAAGAGCCATAATCACTTATACGGTCTGCATACGTATATCTTTTGCGATTCTAATGACCAGGATATAAAAAAAGAGAGTTTCTGTTACTTAGATAATAAATATATATTATAAAAATACATTATAAAAATAAGCAACATGATACCACTATCATCTTTTCACAGATGTTATGCAAGTGTGTGTGCTACATTGTCATTTCAATTTTCTTACACATAGACGTTATGTAAATATGAATGCCACGTTGCCGATATTCGCATTCTCTCCAAAATAGGCTCTTGCTACTTTTCTGATGAATTCTTCAAACTGTCTGTGTACTGGGTGCATCAAAAAAAGAGTTTTTAGAAAAAAGTGTTGTAGGCGCAATTTATAATTACACGCAAAAAATGACTTAGTAATATCAGCTAAACCGCAGTAGCTGATTCAAACTTAGTCAAAAGGCTAATAGTTCAGCTGTCACTGCTAAGAATTGGCTATGATAGCTAAAGTGCATTCGCTATAAAATACAAATATATTAGGTGACATTAAAATTGCACATTATTTCAAATAGTTAAGAAAATGGCAGTTATTCCTAAATTTTTTATCGTATGCATATATTAAGGAAGTTTGCTGCACAGCTACAATTATTTGCTACAGTCATTTATTTCTAGCAGCTAATATTTCTCGCTTTCTAGCGCCTAAATTTAAATAGCGAATAAATTTAGCTTCGGTAGTATCGACATTAGTTGTCCCTATTTTGGTGACACATCTTATCTGCCACAGCTATTTTTTAGCTCTGGAAGCTAGTTCTTTTTTTTGCATGTACACATTATAAAAATAAGGTTGAAAATATGCAAAGTTTTATATTATTCGATTTATTCGTTTTCCTAAAAAATTCTAGAAAAACACTCTTTTTTGCAATCTTCCAAACCAGAATGTCTCCTCAATATCGTATTCTTTTGCAATATCAATATCTTAACATTATTATTTTACTTAATATCACATGTAAATTATTGATCTTTTATGAAAATAGAAATTATTCCTGTAAAACTGTTATTACCGTTGTTATTATTAATACGTTTTTGAAATTATTTAATATTACATTATATCATAATGCATGGATTATTTCGCATGGGATTCTTGGAGAAAGATCTTCATATTTTATAAATATTACGGAATATCTATAAGCTACACATATAAATACCATAAACATTATCGCTGCACAAATATCTTTGCATAAATCTTATATCGCATAAGAATAAAGCCGTTAATTGAACTTAGCGAATCGGTTATTCGCACAATTGCTCTCACATTTCTGCTTGAAGATATTTCAACTCCCAACACTTCGAAAGCGCGGAGAGATATAACTTTTAGTATTACGGCTGTTCTTGTTTTCGGGATCGAATTGATAGAGAGGCTATTTCCACGTTATAAAATCAAGATTGACTTATAATAGTTATCCTTCCATTTACACACACACAACGATGTGTGGTGACTCCATAACGGTCACGTATACACGATAGACATTATCTTGTTTTCTCAATCGAGATTTGTAGATCCGTCGGGAAAGAAAGAAATGCAGAAAGGAGGGAATAGAGGGGAAATGTAGAATTGTTTAGAGAAAGATAGTCTAATACATATTACATTTTTTAGTTGACTATCTCGTGTCATACGAATGCAAGTCGACAAGCGTCTTATAGTAACGATTTTATATATGTTATAAGCAACTATCCTAGGACATGAAATCATCGAGAATCTATCGTATGAATCGATAATCGATCCGCTTTCCAGTGGAATTACATGTCATGCAAAAAACATATTTTAAAGCAACTATTTTACGCGGGGCGTAAAATTTAGTTTAAGTACCCCGCGAAATATACAGGGTGTTCAGCGTAACAGTTCGTACGATTTTTGAGACGCTTTCAACAGTTTAAAGAAAAGGTTGACATTTGTTTTGTACAAGTTATCATTTGCAAAATATTGAAATATATTTTTTCATAAAAAATAATATAATTTTTTGAATGACACGAAATAATTTTTAAAATTTTTAGAATTTTTAAATAAAAAATTTTAAATTAAAAAAATTTTAAATTTTTTTAACAACACCATAAAATTTTTCTTTCATGATATTTTAGGAAATCTCAAGACGAATTCAATGCACAATCAAGAAATGTCACTTTTATTGATATTTAATATCAAATTTTTACAATGTTATTTTAAGTAACAGTAGTTATAAAGTCTTGACTAACTTTTAGTGTTTATATTTACATTTTAGTCAGAACTTACTGTTATTTACAATAATGTTGCAAATTTGATAATGAGCGTGTGATGTTTCTGACAAATAAATATAATATATCAATTACATGTTATATAACTTGCAAAAAATGGATGAAAGCTCACCTTACAACTTTTTCTTTAAACTATCGGAAACGTCTCAAAAATCGTGCGGATCGTTACGCTGAACACTATGTATAACCTCGAAGGATGGCGCGTATTTTTTAGCAGAATTTTCCGCGGATTTTCTTGACAATCGGAAGTTCGAAGCGTCAGTTCTAGCTTCCATATTGATTTGCCGCCGTTCGTATTTTACTTCCCCGCTCTCTCACGCTAATCCTTAGACGGATGAAAAGCTTTACCGTTTGAATGTTCCGCAATCCAATACAGTCTGTATCCGCCAGACGACGTCGCCGGAATCCGTCACGGGAATTTCCCGCAGCGTGGTTTCGTCTGGAAGGGTTGAATTTGTACCGGAATCAATGCAGTGTCGTTCGATCGTGGATTGCATTCCTCGGCCGCTTGACGTGAATACGTTATTTATGCACCCATGGGCCTCTATTTTTATAATACACGAGATTTAAACCTGCGATTAAACTTTCTGTCCTTAATGCGCCACAAGTCGACGAAGAAACTTTCCGAATATGGCCGGGGCGAAACTTTCAAATTGCCGAAGTGTCCGTAAACGAGGAGGGTCATTTACAGTAATAAGACCGCGACCTATCCAATCTAATTGGGAAACACAGGCTTCGCATAATGAAATTTTCATGATATTCCAGCAATTATATCCCACGACTTTTTCTCGATCGACCCGAATCGGATTTTGAATTCAAAGTTCCACGTTTATCTCATAGTCATGTGTCCAACGTAATCATATTAAGCTTCTTTGACTCGCGTGATTTTTTATAGCTTGTATATTTTAAAACCTGTCATACACAGGAAAATTCATACTGCATTTGAGTAAATGTCATTTAGTTTATATATTCGCAAATCTGTATCACAAGTTTATTATAAGTTTATCAAATTTATTCGAAATATATTCGGAATTCTAGGATGAGAGAAATTTAATTCAATTTAGTTTAACCAGGAATATGAAATAAAAAAAATTTGGTTTGCTTACTGCACAGACGTGAGGCAACTTTCTCTCTTCGATAAAGTTTTCAATAATATTCTTATGAAGAGAATAAATTCTCTTTCTTTCTTTTGAGTACATGATAATATTAATTTTTCTCCAATTGTGATTTGATGAGTATATTCTAATACTATTATCAGGGAAATATTCTTTCTTGAAAATAACCATAACTGAAAAAAAATAAATTGATTAATCGCTTTTCTTAGTATTCGATGTGTACTTGACATTTTTTGTAAGTCAGATATTCAGATTTTTATTCAGAATTAGACTCAAGCTTTTCAGCTGAATTAAATAACATTAGGTTGTGTAATATGTGAAATGTCGGATTTCTAATCATGCATAAATTAATCGCTCAAGTGATTAGCTGAGTTTTTCCGTGTTAATTCAAAGTTCATACAATTCTTGGTGAATTAATCGCGATGAACGTCCAGAACACAAATCGAATCCACCTCTAGTCAAAAGATCATGATGATGGTGTGATGGACTGCAAGAAGTGTCATTCATTTTTCACTCTTGAGACGTGGACAAATGATTAATGCTGATTCATATTGTCGTGAAATTGAGGAAATGCATAGATAATTTACTGTAATAGACCTTGCATTTATCAACAGACATGGACTGATTCACGGCAATGCAAGATCGTATACAGCTTAGATGACTTTTCAAAAACTGAACGATTTCTTACGAATATTCCATATTCACTGGATCTTTCCTTCTCGTACTGTGGACGAGGTCGAAAGGACCTTCATAAATTTTGTACCTTCCAAAGATCGTGACTTTTCTTCTTCAAGAGAGAAATTTTTTGTTAGAATCGCGTTTTGATAAAAAGCCATACAATGATGGCACTTATTTTGATGAATAAAATATTTTACTTGAATTAAAAAAAAAACGATTTTTTATTCCTCTCTGAAAAATCCAACGTTTCATATTACACGACCTAATATTTATAACAGTTATACCTGTAATCACAGTTCAACTGAAAAACTCTCATCTAACTCCGAATTCAAATCGAAATATAGCTCACTAAAAACGAGTTTCAAGTAATAACTATTAATATGAACTTTGGGGTCAGCTATGACTTTTTCAGTTGAATCGCGATTATGCATATAAAGTCATACATTATACATCCTAACCGAAAATTTATCTAACTTTAAATGAAGATCTGGTAGTAATCTAATGTAAATCTCATGTAGATTTCAAGTGAATACTAGTTATGGGTTATGTTTAACACACAAAAACTACTCGGTTTGTGAAACTGATTTTTAATGGAAACTGAAAAGAGTTGTTTAATATGGGGAGATTTTTTGAGCTTATAATTTTGTCCATAATATTATATTTTATTTAGTGAAATATGTACAATATTTTATGAAGATTATATATCTGTAAAATTATCCTCTTAAACACATTATAAAATTATTAGTTTTTGAGATATAATTATTTTAGAGAACGTATGCTTTTTCTCCATATTAGGCAACCAGGCTCCTGTGACTTGGGGATTTTTATCATATAACTTATTTTAATTCATATAACTCATTTTATCATATAACTTATATTAAATTTTTAGCAAGTTTTAAAAAAGATATTAATATTATTATTATAATTATTTTATTCTGTATATTAACAAATAATAAGCTACGAGTAAATAAGCTACGAAACATATAATATTATATTAAAATGTTAAAATTAAGTAAATAAAATTTCAGAATAGAAAAGAAACATTAAAATGAAACGAATGTTGAAAGAATTATTTCTTTTTTTAACGCAAAAATGACACAAATATAACTTTTGTCAACGTGTTAGCAACATCCTGTTATTTCAGACCTCCCCATATTAGAAACTTCAGGTAATTGATTTTAGAATTTTGATTCCTGACTTGATTTCTCTAACCAATTGGTTTGCAAATCTAACATAATAGCTTCATTTTACTACTTATATGATATAATAACTTCAATATAACTTACTTTATGTAGGTTACAATAAGTCTTGTGAAAGCATGAAAAATATTCTGGACAACACAGAAAATGTTTTCATCCACTGTACCCGTCACTCGAAACTAATGGCATTTAACATAAGGAGGGGTCACTATGTAAAATAGTTTTGAAGACAGTTCATAGCTCGTACTACATCGTGGTAATCAGAACTGCCATCCCCCATATTAGAAAATCTCCCTATATACAGCAACTTTATAGGAAAATTTTGTTTTCGATATGAACTTTACTTTCTTATTAAAATGCTCAATAACGTTATCGTTTCGGGAAAGCGTCGATTTCATGTGTTTCGTCGATCTGAAAGGCCGATATGCGAATCAAGAAGGACTAAACAAAGCGACAGCGTGGTGTATCTTATAAAAAGGTGCATTGTTCGCACAAATGACGCAACGCGTGTCCGAACAATATGGATATCGCCCCAGTGGTGTGTTTTCTCCTATTATATTCATTGTACTGTTCCTGTCATTTCGCGAGACGCGCACGCAAGATGCGTTGGAGTGTTATCCTGGAGCGCCGACAATGGCGGTGCTCATCCTTTCGCTAGATCGAAAGCGTCGATTCCGCATTCAGCGCGTTGTCCGCGTCGACGCCCGCGTTTTCACCTTAAACTGCAGACGACAGTGAGTTCTTTATTATGGTGAAAGAGAGAGAGCGTGATTGTCAGAGCCGCGCGAATAAACATAAAGAGATATGTAGAATCCCTCTCCCCTTTGCTGATACTCCAGCGGGGAAGCCATGTTCGATGAGCGACATCACGAGCCCTTCTCGTCGTAGGATACCGAAAGGATTTGACAATCGTTTTGCCCCTCTTTTTTTTCCTATTCACTCGCTTTGCCCTTCCCGCCCGCCCCTGCTCTTCTCGCCTTCTTCCTGCTCGTGACTCATTTATCTTCTTTTGGGGAATACAGTGCGACGCGCACAAGCACGAGAGAGAGAGAGAGAGAGAGAGAGAGAGAGAGAGAGAGAGAGA
>NW_022639567.1:1116180-1128846 GCF_010583005.1 Odontomachus brunneus
AAGAAACTAAGCTTGCAAATCCATTTAGTGCGCCACTCGGAAAATAAAGAAACGAGGTCGTCTCTATTTCTATGCTAAGCAGTCGGACGTGCCGTGCGAATGTATTTGCAACAAATTTTACACAGTGAATATGCCTTCGGCCTAGTTCCTAATGTGTTTTGTTTTCTTTCTTTCTTCCTTTCTTCTTGTTTTGTTCCCTTCATCGTTTACATTTTCGCTCTAAGTAATATGATAATTTCTTAACTCAAAGGATTTACTGAAATCTGTTAATCTTTCCAATTGAGATTCTCACGAAAGGTATCCGTTGTACGCGGTTTCTCATTGCTAAAATTAATGGCATCTTCGAGTTTTATTAATGGAAAATAGAATCCAACGTAATGCAAAGAACAGGGGATTAAAAAGTAATAAAGAGTGCATTTGAAAAGACCACTTCTCACTGCACGCGCGCACACACATAGGGAAGACCGGGGATATATGGCCCCAGAGATATGTTGCTCACGTGCTTCTTTTTATTACTTATCTTAAGAAGAATTACTGAGTACAAAATCGCGAAATGATCCCTTTAGAGCATAAATACTTTTCTTTGAGTTCCATTAAAATTCGAATATTATTACAGTTAAGGAATAAAAACAAATGATTTGGTAATAACCAAGTAAATTTTTGAATCTTTTAAAATTTTCTATTAATATTCTCTATCATGATTGAATAAAATTAAGCGATATATTACTAGCTAGAATGGAATTTCTTGCAAATGTATGATATACTGTTTCTAGTAATAAATGCAATTGTCATTCATAAAATGATCGAACTAGAATATATGAACGGACGAGGTAAAGTTGGACTATAATTAAAGGCAGGGGAGTTGTAGAAACCTCTCGCGGAGATTCTGGAAATACTAATAAGCATATATATTTTATACGTATCCCTTTTTACCTTACGCTACTGGGCAACTAAATCCGGTACCAGAGCAGGATATCTGTGTTGCTGCATTTTTGTTTTACAAAATATGTGATTTTGTAAAACAAAATATGTGATTTTGTAAAACAAAAATGCATTTTTGTAAAACAAAATATGTGATTAACTAGATACTCTATTTTAGAATTTCGAAGTTATAACTTCTCAAGCAACTAATTGTTGTGACTGACTATATAAACACGATATAGGCAACCTTCTTTTACATATTAATACTCAGCATGTTATAATTGAATTGAAAGACATATCTGTGACCTATAAAATTAATCAGACAACGTCGGGTCAGCCATCTCGACATAGCGCGATCAAATATCGCTATCATTCTTAAACGTCGCGTTAATCCACAAATACGCTTTCCGTCGATTAGCAAGAAAAATCGACAACGAAATGTAAAAGCGCGCGGGTGTACGCAAAATCCGCGGAGATTCTTTAATCTCCCGCCGCGCGCGATTCGACGTGTATTTGTGATAGCCGTTCGTGCAGATACGGCTGCCGCGTATCGAGTTTGGTTTCACGCGGTTTAGCTTTTAAATTGCGGAGTCGGCGCTCCCCTTTGATAGCCGGGGGATAAACGGGGCGCGTACGCGCGCGCGGAAAGGGGACATGCAAAATAACGGGATGCGATTCCGCGCGTCACGGCGATGACTGGTGTCGTTCATTAAAATATTGTGTAAAGAATCGCGATTACGCGCGATTCATCCAACGAAATGCTATGCCCGTCGACATGATTTAACCCTGTAAGTAATACACGCGTATTAAATAAGCAAATAACGCGTATTTTCCCATTTTCTTGCTCGACCAATATGCTCGCAGTTACTCGCCTTAAATTTCCTGGTTGTGAAAAAGAAACAATTTTATTAAGTAAAACTGTCACGTTATTAATTACGCTTGGACAAAATTCAACAAGATCAAGAAGATATATATTACGACGAATACCCAAATAGAAAATATTATAATCAGCAATTGATTAGAAATTTTATGGTTATTATTTAGTATTTGTCCAATATATTACTGCCTAGATCCTACTCGGCTTGTCAACGCTTGTTCTTTTGATAACCACTAGATTAGACTAGAATAACTATTGAAGAAAATTGAAAAATTATCGACATATTTAGCTTTGTATATTAGTCTTTAAGTATGTATCTTATGCACAATTAATTGTAAGAATATAAGATATTTATGTACACTTATATTTATATAAAAATGCATATATACTTTCTAGCTCTATCCATATATTTATATTTTCTTCTGTATTTTGACGTTTGGTATAATGGTCATTTATAAAAAAGTTAATAAAATCAAAAATTGTAATATTATGTTCACATACTGTTCAACTTCCTTAGGGAATATCTAAAAAGTATTTGCTAAAAAGTATTTGCTATAATGCAATTAGTTTTAAATAAACTAAATATTATTTATTAATTTTTTCTAATCAATATTTAGCTAATTTTTTATCAGGAATTAAGAACTAGGATTTTGCGAGTTTTGATTAGGCGTAATCTAACTATCAGTTATTAGTCTACTTTAGCTAGCTTCTTGGCTAATTTTGATTAAAAACAAATTTTGAGAACATATTTTTTTAACAACGCTATCTACTGAGAATTTGAACGACCTATATTGGCCATATATATACTGGCCAATAATACTATGTTACATATTTTGGCTAATTTCTTGCACTTCTATCATAAAGGGTCGTTTTTTAATAAATCGGGTTCATTGAATACGAATGTGGTCTCGGAAACTGTCTATCACGTCAGATTTCCGAGAAAATTAAGGATTTAAACCATAATAACGTGTTTTGATCAATTTTTATAAATATAATAACGTATAAATTAAACGTGCCAACAATTTCCAGAAGGCCTTTGAGAATGAAGCTTGAATCTCTATTTTAAAAAGTGGGAAACTTAAAGTACAACTTCGCAGAAGCCACTCTTATAGAGGAATGAAATATAACTGTCATAAAATATAACTGTCAATAAAATAGTTAAATTATTATTCACACTTAATAAATTTTCTTAAGTAAATTCCTGTTTGAGGCGGGTTTAGGAAATAATAAAATTGTAGGAAAAAAATACCTTATTTATACATGTTGCATACATCACCTTTGAAGGAATTTGAAATTGTACAAAAAACCTGAAACTAAATTAAAAAATTGTACATTCCTGCAAAATAGGATTCTTATTATATTTCTGTTATAAAAAGATGCAATGGATCTTAATAAAGGAGTTTTCGTGGTCGTTGGTTATATAAATATCTAGAAATTACTTGAGTGTGAGATACAATTTTGCTGTTTTGTTGTATAAATTTATGATATTGCTTCATATCCTGCGAGGATGGTTTCTAAAAAGTTGCGCTTTAAGTTTCTGACTTTTTAAAATGGAGACGAAGGTTCAAGCATCAATCTCAGGTCGTTTCGAAATTGCTGATACATCTGGTTCATGTGTTGCGAATTTGTGAAAATGGTCAAAAAAGCATTTTTGAGGAGTTTAAATTTCTATTTTCGCAGAAACTTGAGATGATGGACAGTTTCCGTGATCATATCCGTATTCAGTACACTCTACTAATAACCCTTCATGGCAAAAGCGCAAAATCTTGTAACAGGTAGCGTAATTAACTAGTTTTATTTCAATATTTTTAGTGAATTATTTAATAATTGCTAACTAGTAAAGCTTAAGTAATAAAACGCATTCTAAGGCAAGCTTTTCCTCTGAATTTCCATTCCGGATATGTATCCTAAAGGCATTTGATTATTCAATTGAAACGAAAGATGTTACACGCTTTACCTTATTTCACAGGACAGACGTTTGATAAAAACGTAAAGCCAGAGATGAGAAGCGGTCTCTGACGTCGTTGCATGTCAACATCCGCCGGTATGTTGCGGAAAAGGGCGGTCTTGGGCAAAAAATGACGCGTCCGCATTTGAAGCGAGTGCAGTGCGATTTTATCTGGCTTTTTCTCCGCGTAAGATGGCGCATGAAAATCGTTAGCACTCGCGCGCGCGTCAAGGGCTTATGCAAATGCGAATGCTCCTTTATTTCGCAATTCCCGTAACATACTGTTCTTTACAGCTTACAGCACGTTATTTATTTCGCGTCTCATTACCGCGTTACATGGCGGAACAATATTTTCCTCGCTGTTAAGCACTCGCGCACGATGGAGGGCAGGGAAAGTTCGCGAGGATATTTGTCGGGGCGTGCGTTAAATCGCATCGCGAGGCTAACTAACGATCATGTGCAACGGTCGTGGTGTACGATAGCCGCGCTGTAAAATGCGAAAACTCGCCGATGTCGCCGATTCACGCCGGGCCGCGCCGGAGTAATTGAAATTGCTTTCATAAAGCGCAGGAATGTATCAGCGATATTACCGGGACGCGCGCTCGTATGTTACCATGTGATCTATCATCGCGGAAAGGTGAGAGGAGATTAAAGAGCCAGATTAAAAAACCGTGAAACGATGTTATATCGGGGGACGCTGAATCTCGGTCGACAAATTTCTCTCCGCTGGTCTCCTGTCAAGAAAATAAGCTCCTCCGCCGCGGAAGAGTTCCGCGCTGTTAAAAGCACCGTCGATCGATAACGCATGCAGCGCTAGTAATAATAAATTACCACCTAGACGCGCGAATAGCGAAGTAGCGATCCGACTGGATAACGTCAGCGAGTTAGAGCGCGTTAAGATTGTTAGACGATTTCTACCTGCCCCTCTGGTATTTTCGATATTAGTTTCGCGAGCTATTTCGAAATATCATTTTACATAGGCAATTTATTCTCCTCGCTCGTCTCTTACGCAAGCATTTAGACACGAGATAGAATCTCTTTTTGAAATTTATATGTAATTGTATCATTGAACTGAGATAATCCGAAATTTTGTAATCCTACTTTCGACCTCAATATTCCATTTAACATCTACTTTGATAGCTTGAAGCCTGTGTCGACCTCTCCTGATTCTATTTAACTCACCAGTTTTGCCGAGAGTTCCTCTTTAGAACTTACAAGTGGCATTTTATGCATTTTCTGCTATTTAGAAGCGCTGAGTAGGATTTCAGTTTCCATGTGTGTTAAAGGGGTTGGAAAGCAAAATGAGTGTTAAGTATTCATTGAAACTTGCTCTTCATATAAACTGAGATATTATCCAACTGCTCGCGTGCAATTAGAAAAACATTGACCATTCGAGTGATCTCGATCTGGAGAACATGTCAAATTTAACAAAGATTCGTCTTCACCTTGTTTCAAACTTTATTGCTTTAGGATAGTAGATTTGCTAAATATTGACCTGTTAATTGTCATATCTTAGCAATAGTTTATCAAAAAGGGACAAATGTATAATGTTTTGAAATGTATAATGTTTTGAAGTCAACTATAAGAATGTGAAATAAAAACTGGAAGTCCTTATTCAAAATTTTGTAGGTGGCCTCGATTTGAGGACATCTTTTCATGGTCTACCAAGGTCATCATTTTTTTCTCCTAACAATTGAGCAATTTTTGTCGAAAATATTTTAGTCTCAAATTTAAGGGTTCTGGAAAAAAAATTTCAATATATTGATTAAAATGGCCTACCTTGTATATTAAATAATAGAGTAAATAAATATAGAAGAACGTATAATTTTTGTTCGATAAATAGTAAATTTATGAGTGATCTCTTTGATATGCCAATTGAGAGATGATTTGATATCTCAATTTGCCACTGAAAATATAATACGACACTGAATCTTACAATCTCTTTAAACACATACACTGATCCTTCAGAAAATACAGATGTCAGAAAGTTCAGGGGTCGAAAGCGGGACTAAAATTTCGTCTCGGGAATTTATGTCTATCGTACGGATGTTTATCTTCACACGTGGACTTGCCTAATGACTCGTTGAACGCGCGCGAAATTTATCGTACACGTACAAATCAGCGTTCGCGCGTCTCTTTTTGTCGTTTGCCGCAATCGAGAGCCTCACGATACGCGTCTGTATCGCGATATCTGCGTGCAGTACAAAGGGCAATGACAAAACTGGGAATTACTGGGGATAATCCCCGAAATATATCGTCGCGCGCGTAAGCAACGCGGGCAATAAAACGCGGGACAAAGAGTGGCGCGAGCTAGCACGCCGAGCCGGCGTGATAACCGTGAAGGTCAGAATTTCTCTCCCGTAGGGAGATTAACAGGGTACGTTCTCTCTCCCTCTCCCTCTCTCTCTCTCTCTCTCTCCCGTAGGCAAGGGCGGTTATATTATGTTGTGCCGTGCCACGAAAATTAATTACAAACTCCGCCGTGTTCTCGTGCAAGGGCATGCAAAAGTGGCGAGGCGAAAGGCGCGGAGGGAGAGAGAAGAAGTGAAGAAAAAAGAAAAGCGCCGGAACATTATTGTGCACGAGAAACTCTTTGCACATCTGCATATGCGCGCGCATGAGAAACACCGCGCTCTGCCGGCTGTATTGAGGTATATTTACAGAACGGAGAGGGGCGAGGAGAGCGTGTCTGCCACAACTTTTACGGCCCCATTCTTGACTGTAGCTTGTATCATTCTCTCTCGCGCCGGTGCTGAGACTTCGATGAATAATTCGTCGGCATCCCGGCGGGTTTCACGCTGCATTGCAGTTTATATGCACGCGGGGGCGCGCGTGTGACGTAAGCAAAAGTTTCGTCACATCGCTATTTCCGCCGTGACTACTTAGCTTCGGTTTATAGCATTAATTTAATTACGTTCTTTCGCTGTAATTATGACATCAATTATGGGTGCAGTCGGGGCAGGGGGAATGCAGAAGGAAGGCGTTCGCACGACGACTTCGCGCTCTTATTGTTGACGCGTTAATAAGACCCAAGTTGTTGAGCGAACGTTATTAGCTTGATTGCGTAACGTATTGCGACAACGTTATTCCTCGGATGCGACCCAATTTGCAACGAATCATTTTAAAATGCCGTTGAAGAGTTTCTCTATTTTAAACTTTCCGTCGGACTTTCCTCGTAGGATATTCGTTTTTTTCGTCTTCATTCCTCTTTTTTCAAGTGTTTTAAGTCTCGACTCTGGAATTAAGCCAAAACCGAAGCTACGGCTTAGTTTCTTGTTCATTTACGGTTTTCTTGTTCCTTCCCTCCGCCTTCTCTCCTTCCTGTTCTCTTTTTCCACTTCCCATTACTTGCACATTCTTTTATATACTTTGCATCGCTACGTGTCCAGAAATATTGAGAATTTTCTCCTTCGGCATTCGCCGATGACTTTTATATTGAGCTGATTTACTCACGATAGTAATAATCCTGGAGACTCACACATCACTTCTTATCCGCCCGCTTGCATCACAGGGAGGATGGCGAGTGCGAATGCGCGAATTATTCCTCGGCGTGCACGCTCTTCGTTAAATGCCCCGGCTATTAGGTTGTATTTTGGAACAAATCGCGCACGTTTAAGAGATAGATCGCGATTACTCGGCACATTCGACCGTACGTTTAACATCTCATTTAACTCTCAAATGCACTCGCGGGGCTGCCAAAGTAACACCGATTTGGGAAGCAGAGCAGCGGGCACGCGTGCATCGATAACGGAACGACCATGCCCGAATTATAATCCAAAGACAACGTATTCGTTTGCGCCGTGCAGCGATGCAGATTCCCCTAGAGAGATCCTAGAGGGAGAAATGAGAGCAGCCGAATTGATCAGCCGGGTGTCGCGATCGACGGGATGCATCGTCGCATTGCCGCCCAAATAAATGCAGAAGTCTCAGCGTGACACGTTTGCACCTACCAACACCGCCTTCGTGCGAACGATTTTTCCTGCCGAAAAAGCTCCTCCATTCGCCACGAATACGCCAGAGCTGGAATTTTAGCTCTACTTTCGACCTGAGTTTCCTGACATCTATATATTCTGAAACATCAATGTATATTTAATATCATGGGAATTGTAGTCTTAATTAGTGTCTCTAAATTGTAGAGAAGGCAAACAATGTTACTTATAGGTTCTAAAATCATCTTTCGGCAAAGTTATTAGGTTAACTAGAATTAAAAGAAATTGTTTCAGAATATTAAAGTAGACGTTAAGAGTAATATTGAGGTTAGTAGCTTAACTAGAATTAAAAGAAATTGTTTCAGAATATTAAAGTAGACGTTAAGAGCAATATTGAGGTTAGTAGCTTAACTAGAATTAAAAGAAATTGTTTCAGAATATTAAAGTAGACGTTAACAGCAATAAGGAGGACAACAGGATTAAAATTTTGAATTGAGTATGTTTAATATATAGAAACCGAGTCCTACTTAGCGTCTCTGAGTAGCGGGAAATGTACAAAATGTTACTTGTAAATGTTCTAAAGAGGACCTCATAGCAAAGCTAGTAAATTAACTCGTTTGCTGTCAGTTTATTTAGAGAATTTTGTCAACAGATTACACTACATTTGTTTTCACGTACTCATATAAAACAGGTAAAATTGAAAACGTTGAGTAATGGTGGTTCGCTACACATGGTAGCGAACGTGTTAAATAGAATCAAAAGATACTGCTACAGACTTCAAATTATCAAAGTAGGCGTTAAAAGGAATGAGGTCGAAAGTAGGATTATTTCGAATCGGGCTTTACTCATAACAGATACAATGCCTTTTTAGTTAAGTTATAGGTATAGTGGGGTCCGGCGGACCCCAATAAATTTTTACCATTTTTAATATGATAATAAAAGGTAGAAAGAAAAACGCTTTATAGTTCGAAAATAATACTTTACGAATATTATATTACAACTAGACAAATATAATAATAGTTTCAGTTTTTCAGTAATCTAAAAGAAAATGTTAACTGATTATAAAATGAACACAATGTGGACAGTGTTGAAATAAAATACACTGAAAGACAAATAATCGGAAAAAGAAAAAAATTTATGTTTTAATCTAAGTTCACAAATTATAGATTATATAAAAAATATAAACAAGTATTGTTAAATTAAATGCAATATTAAAATCTTAGAGAGTTTTTAGATGCAATCGTTACAGATAGTGCTTTTCGTGCATACTGGTTCATTGCATCAAACATATACTTCTTTGGACTTTATATCTTTACTTCTAGGACATTTATTACATCTTATTTTGGATGATAAAATAATTTTAGATCTTTCAGTTTTTTCAATTTTTAAAATAAATGAAATTATTAAACGCAATGGCTTATGAATATATTTGTAAGACGTCTCTTAAGTTCTACTAACAGGTTCTACTAACTGAGAGGCAAGAGCTTTTACTTTTTTACGTGAAGAATGAGTCAGTATTGAGCTGAAGATTAAGAAAATTATTTTCATAAAAGTAACGTTAACGGTACAATGGGGTCACTGTGACCCCAGACGAAAAACAAATACATATAATTCACAGCTACTTACAAATAACTCGATGATCTTTTCTTCTTCACACTGAAACTGTTACTCGAAAGGTATTGAAGATATTAGCGTCATACAATGGATAGTTTAGGAATTATCACGAAAATAAAATTAGTTGAGGTCTCCCCTTATAGAAATATCATACTAAGAATCATTGATAATTACTTATTTTCAGTATTAAAAATACTGGTAAATAATAAGTAATTATCAATGATTCTTAGTATGATATTTCTATAAGGGTCAGGGATCCAATTGTACCTGTTACGGGTTAATATATAGGGTGTCCCGCGTAAGACGGACCAAAAGAAAAATATAAGTAGAACACATAAAAGTGAACAAAAATTATATAGGCCATTTTTCAAACAACCACGTAAAATTTCGAGATATTAATTAAAATATTTGAGCATATCAGAGCGCGGCGACACGGCAGGCGAGACATACGGCTCGCGACTTCGTCCGGCGAAGAAAATGGATGATTGCTCGTGGGCCTATCTTATAGACCAGAGAGGTGGGCCGTTTGGCATACTGAAATGAGTAGCTCCGTGTGTGCGTCCGTGTACGTGTGCGTTCTTCCATTTTCTTCGCCGACCGCTGCGAGCCGTATGTCCTGCCTGTCGTGTCGTGCGTTCTAATTTGTCCAACTATTTTAATTAATATCTCGAAATTTTACGTGGTTGTTTGAAAAATGACTTATATAATTTTTGTTCACTTTTATGTGTTCTATTTATACTTTTCTTTTGGTCCGTCTTACGCGGGACACCCTGTATATGGAAATTGAGTCTTACTTAGCGCTTCTAAGGGGCAGATAACGTACAAAAGGTCACTTGTAAATTCTAAAGAGGACTTCTCGGCCAACCTAGCAAAATAAATAAGATACGAAGAGATTGATATAGGTTTCAGAGTGTCAAAATAGGCATTAAGAGAAATATTGAGGCCAAAAGTAGAATAAAAATTTTACTTGTCGGTTCTAAAGAGGACTTCTTGGCAAATTTAGGATAAATAGAAGATATTGATATAGGTTTCAGAATGTCAAAGTAATCGTTAAATAAGAACATTGAGACCAAAAGTAGGGTAAAAGTTACGAATTAAACGTTTTTCGAGATTTTCAGCGTGCCGGTGTTGAGAATTTTCGATGAGCCCTCACACACAACGAACGGGACTCCGCGGAGGAGGTACTTCTAATCAGCCTTGTGATGCTCCTGGTAACTAGATGTTACTAGGCGAGATAACATTGAGCGCGTCTTACCAGAGACACCCACATCGGGTGGCGACGACGACGACGGCGCCCGAGGAAGATGTAACATTCCGGAATATGGGTTACACTGCTATTCCCAGCGCGTCTTCTCTCGGCACGCCGTAGACGTAATAGAGAGTGGCCGGACTCGCGGATGAAACTGCAGATCGTATTCACTCGTCGTCACCCGGAGACGGAGAACTCACCGCGATCACGTTCCCGCAAATCAAACGGCGCGTGAGTAATATTACACCGAATAATATCGGCTTAGTAAAAACAATGCGGCACGAGACGATCGGACGTGGCTGCACAATGGGGGTGGCGAGGGGTGACGACAAACGCGATTAATTTCGCAGACCGTCTTCGGTTTCAATGGTGCCGGAGCACTGTAACGGAATTTACGTGTCTGCTCGCGGCTCCATATCGAGATATGTATATTCGTGATGTTCCCGTCGCGAAATTATTTGTCAAATTTCATTGTGTGTCGCGATCTGCCTGGCTTATTTCGTGAAATAACTGTGCTACTTGCCTCACCCTATTTTCTTCTTGTCTGACACGACAATATGTCGAAAGTTAACACAAACGTGTAACGCTTGGACATTATTGTGTTATTTTAACGTTTAGAAATGGATATGAACTCAATGCAGGATAGTTAAAATAACACGACAATATGTGAAATTAACACGGCACTAAAAAAGGATTTGATTGACAAAACCAAAATTTAGTTAGGATCAATCAAATGTTTGGTAATTGCAATCAAATTTAATTGTCGCTATTTTGCTTTACTCAATGACTAAGTAAATATAGTACTTAATAAGTAAATATAGTACTGAATTAGTAAATACAGTACTTGAAAAAGTAAGGCAAAATAGCGGCAATTAAATGTTTTGGTTATAATTTGGTTGATTCCATTTAGACGAAAATGTCGATCTAATAAAAATTCATGATATATTTCATTACACGCTCAGCACTTGCTCGTTGCGAAACAGTAAAGATAAAATCATGAACGATTTGGTTTTGTCAACTAAATCTTTTTTTCAGGGATATGTTAGGAATTTAACAAAAATTGTCTCTGCACGAATTGATTTCAACACAAATACAAAATATTTTTTATCGTGTAGAAATTTATCTCATAGTCCTGATCAAATTGATCCTAATCAGTTTATCTGTTTTGTATAAAGTGATATTATTAAGTCCTGATAAGTCATGTAATGCAACGTGGTGTCAGATCCTTATTAATAATAAGAATTATTAATTATTTATTAATTATTAATTATTAGGACCCCCGATATAAAATTGATTAGGAGTAATCAATTTATGGAAAATTATGGATAAAATTTTAATCGAATAACATATGATTTTATAATATCATAATAAGAGTTCTTTTACTTTCTCCGAATTTTGCAGAGTAGTGAAATTTGTTGTGCAATATTACGAGTGTCTTGGACAATTCGCGAAATAAATTTCGTGACACGACGCGATTGTGAGCTGAGAGAAAGTCAATTAAAAGCAATATAGTTCTGACGAGATTATGTCTCAAATCGAGATATTTGATCAACGCAGCCGAGTTTCTTTTGAGCTAAACTTTTCTCTATATTACGGACTATGATGCCTTTCTTCTTGGTGCACATCGCTGCACGATGGATCCTTAAGTGCCTTGTAGTAGGTCTCTCTATATAGATAGTAATAAATCAAGCCGGGTAAAACATGGTCTATCCGAAGTTTATGCTTTGTCGTACAAAAGGTATTCTAGATTTGCCTGCTCGGAGATGCTCTTTGTGTGCGCTTTCCTCGTATCTTTTTGTTCTTCGTCGTAACCTTTGATACTTATCATTTGCTCGTACACTAGCGTTCGTTGTTTATTTCGGTTCTATATGATATTTGCAAAAGGGGATATTCTATGCTATGTTCTAAGCTATATTCGCGAAAATGTCGATCTAATGAAAGCTCATGATAAATTTCATTACACGCTCAGCATTTGCTCGTTGCAAAGCGATAAAGACAAAATCACGAATTCGTTCAGGTCATCGACCTGAATTGTGAATTATCGAAAAGAGAGAAAATATTCAGATATATATATATATATATATATATATATATATATATATATATATATATATATATATATATATAT
>NW_022639567.1:1129150-1145296 GCF_010583005.1 Odontomachus brunneus
TATATATATATATATATATATATATATATATATATATATATATATCAATTGCAACTTATTTAATATGATTCCGTCAGTAATTCAGTTTGATTGACAATTTTCTAGAGACAATATTTAAAGGAAAAGGCGTGAATGTGCTAAATATATGGAAACAAATGTGAAAGCATCCCGTATAATGTATTAGAATCGGACTTCGATGCTAAAGCCAGTTTGCCTCGGTTCACGTAAAGCCCTTCCGCGGGCGAAATTATTCACTGACCATTTGCATCCTGTGTCGAGGTGGACCCAATGGCTTATGATAATCTCATGCATGCTTCCTCAAAGAGCCAATGCCGATACAATCCACGATTATTCTATATAACCATCATCTTTACAATCGTTACGTACACACCCAAACAGACAGGTGCACATCAATTTGGCAGCAACCCAGAGCTAGACAAGTGCACATAAATTTGGCAGTAACTTCACTAGTTGACTTGCAAAGGTTGCGCCCATATTGCACTCATATTCACTACATAAAATATCGAAATGGAAATAATAAAAATTTGCTCTAAGCAATATGTAGTGCGAAATGTAATACGAAAATCTAAAAGTGTAATTTTTAGTAAATTTGTGGTTGCATTAATATAACAAGAAAACTACATTATTATATAATGTAAATTTAATGATTAATTCAATACAGCGTATTGCTTTATAAATGTAATTAAAGAAATGTTTATCACTATTAAGTCTACCTGGGAATTTTACTAGTCGATTTTTAAAGGTTACATCCCTCATTACTGGTTCATATATATTCATTACATAAAATAACGAAATACAAATACGAAAAAGAAAATGATCGAACTTTGTTCCAATTAAATATTAGCGTGTATGACTTGTTAGCGTCCCGATAACAAGTTGAAACCGAAAGAAAATCATTTTCTCATAAAACACCGGACATGCATCTCGCTCTCGTAGGGAGTTAATGCGTACGCGCGGTCATTTAACGTAGCGCGTCTCGCAATCTCTCCCTTACGCGGGACGCTTCTTACAATATGTTTTCCCGACCGGAAGTAACATTACGTCAAAATGTGGGTTACAGTCTCATAAGTACGGGCCATGAGACTCCACAGTCGTATTAGAGCGCCCAGGGGCGAATGACGCGGGCGGAGGTGCGGGGGTGACGCGGGTCGGCGAGGCAGTGCGGGGTTTGTGCGGATAAAGGGGGATGGCTCGCGAACGAGGGATGAGGGTGGATGGTAGTAGTTGGGGTTGGGGGATGGAGATCGTAGGAATGGGAATAGCGATGGAGAAACGACAGTGCGCGAACTGGTGTGCGTTCCTCGTGTATGTGTGTATGTGTGTGTGTGTGTGCGCGTGAGTGTATATACGCGGGATGTGACGATGTCTGCCGCCGGCTGGAGCCACGCTGTCGCTGCTGTGGCATCGATCCACCACTCACAACGACTTTTTGTCGCGGCTCGCGCACCAACGAGATCTTTAACCTGAAAGCTGCTACGCCATAATTGGCTTTCGGTCCGGAGCGATGAGAAATCATTTCGCTCAGATCATCCTCCGTCACCTGGTTGAGCCTCAGGGCAGATTCGCGTCGTGTCGTCTGATAGGCACGATCGAGGAAAAAGACGTCTCGATGAGCTTTCGATTTTACGATTTAAATTGTATCAATTTGCCGTGTCGTCGGGTTCATATGCGTACACTGAGAAAAACATGTTTGGTATTTGTAACTGTAATTATATAGAGAAATAATTATTATAAATTATAGCCAAAACAACCATTTTTTAGTCAATTGTACCATAATTGTTAGTGATAATAATATTATGAGCATGTTACTATTACTGTCTTCGTGTTGGAACAATCAAAAAATATGGTTGGGGTCTAATTAAGCTTAAACCAAATTTTTTTATTGTTCCAGCACGAAAATAGTAATAGCAATATGCATATAAGATCATTAAAATTATAATACAGTTGACTAAAACATAGTTGTCTTGACCATATTTATAGTAATTATTTCTTTATATGATTACGGTTACAAATACCAAACGATTTTCTCTCAGTGTACGCCGTGGACGGTGAAATTACACACTTGGCTGTGGAAACAATTTGTTTCGCCCACGGCGTTTCACTCATCGCGATAACGATTGTTATGATGTCGTTATTTATTAACCCTTTCACTGCTCAACTCCCATCATTTGATCAGTGCTTTAGGCGCCTTTAGATGCTCGACTCATTTCACCCGATCAATGCTGTAAGCGCCTTTAGGCGCTCAACTCATTTTGCTTTACCAGTGCAGTGCAAATCAGAGAAGTATTGTCTATAGCAGCAGTCACGACTGAATATTTACCGTCCGCTACGCGCTTTTTGCATTGGATTTCGCCGCAGCGAAAGAATTAATGCGCGAGCGAGAGAGGAAAGAATATTGCGCGATATTAGGGTTTGTATTGAAAAGTTGGCCAGATGCAGCTAATGTGTATCCTTCGCCGCTCATTAGCAAGCTCACAATATAATTTACGTACGTATGCTCGAAATTGATGCAAGTAACGGGTCAATAAGACAAAAGCCGGGCGAATTAACACGCAGCTCGTTTACCTGCTTACGGAAATCAAATTATGCGGGAACATCGCCGTTGGTCCAAAACTCGATTCACCCGGTGCCATGATTGGTTCGTGCTTTGACTTCCGCCGGCGCGCGAGAGAAACCAGCTAGTACAACGTAATGTAACACGATCCCATTTCTAGTTTATAGCTGGAATTAAACGAGTTTCGCAGTACCTAAACCGTATTCTTAGGCGGAATTTATATGCTGCATTATACACTTTCTGCATTATACAGATTCTTCTGGTACATTGACATTCCGTATTGTGGATTGCTAGTGTCGATTTCGCGTGTATATCGACGTTTCGTCGCGTTTTGTTATATTAGAGAAAGAATGACGTTGTTTTCACCGCGACAAGCGCGTCTTCAAGTAACGACGAATCGCATCCCGACTAGAAATTTATTCCATGAACCGATTGATCCAAATCACGTTATCCAAATCAAGTTATCTGATTGATCCCAACACAGATTTATATAAGTTAATATATTATTGAGTTCTGTTTATTAACAAGATTCTAATTATTAATCATTTTTATTATTAATAAAATCCTGATTACTGCGTTACATTACTTTTTAGGATCCATGACCTAACTTTATACAAATCAGAATTTTTTTTTATTAAAATAATTGGCAAATTAATAATCACAATTAATCAATCGTCATATATAATAATCACGAATGATTTAATTGATTAATAAAATTAATTATTAAAAGGAGCTTCTGGTTTAAATGGTTAAGGAAGACTTTATGAATGTTTTTCAAAGAAATAAATAAATATATTAATATTGAATTTTGATCCTATCCTCTTTATCATTGTTTTAGAAATTATTTTATAAGAAATTATTTTGAACATTGAAATCTCGTCCAAGTTGTTTGTGCAGTGCGCGGTATCGCTGACCTCATCTAATTGTTGGACAGTATTATAACTTGTGTAATAATATGAAACAAATGGTCTTTTGTCTCTGATGGGACAAGAAAATGTTAAAACTGTATTAAATCTGCTGTGGAGGATGAAGCTGGATACTTTGGAAAATTTCCAAAATCAGTATTTTTCACGGGACACTAAATAAAAAAGTAAGAGAGAAAAATTACTTGTAACTTCGAAGAGCCGCCACTCCATTAAATTTCGACTTTCTGTATATAGCAAAGGTCTATCTCATCCAGAAAATTTGATACGCTCTTCAAATTTTCTTGTTCCATTTGTTTCAGATTATTGTACGATATGTAATTATTAATAATCAGTACCCGATAACATCAGCTTGTACAAACCAAATAACTGATGGAGATTAACTTGATCTTTAACTTGATCAGGACTATAAGCTAAATTTCTGGTCGGGAATGTCGTTATATCGCACAGGTTACGACGTTTATGCGTTGCGAACTGCCATTATAGATTACTTTTTACCCTTTATTTCACGTCTTTTGTCCCTTTATGTTGCCCGCTACAGTACCGCGAGTAATAAAATTCCTCGTTGAATCTTGAGTGGTACTCCATTTTCGCGCAGGATAATTTGTCACTAGAAACTTCGCCGGGGAAGTTGGAAATTAGTCCAAGACGGCGTAACCTATCGGACTTCTCAAAGTTTCACGCGGATTTTTGTAAGTTCGCTCTACGTTGCGCGGTCATTTCGTAACGATTTTAGCAAGGATGTGCGCGATATCAGAAGATGCTTAATATATTTTACGAGAAAATTTGCACGAACCTATTATTATTAAGCTTCATCAATACATTTATTCTCACTATAAAAGAACTGAGGAAACAGCTCCTATAATTGAACAAAATTTATTATACATGTTCTGCTAAAAACAAAGATAATTTCCAAGTCGAAATTTTGATCTTATTTAATATTCTATTTAACGTCTATTTTGATGTCTGTTCTAAAGTTTATATCAATCTCTTTTGATTTCTTTTAACCCATTAATCAATTAATGCCCAAATGTGCTGAAATTTTACGTTGATTTGAGCCATTTATTTTATTACAGAGATGAGGTATGTTGTTTATAAAGAATATCATTCCTACTAATTTCGATGTCGCTCTATCGAATAGCGTTGAGAAAATTAAAAAAAATCGCAATTTATGCAAAATTTTTGCAAAATAAAATAAAACGCATAACCAAATATAAATGAAAATTCGAATTAAACGCATTTTTAGTAATGTTGACTCTAAAACAATTTCGATAACCAAATATAAACAAAAATTCGTATTAAACGTTTCAAATCAATCGCCATTTTGGTACCGCCATGTTTGTTGGAAAAAATACCCATGGTATATTTTTTAAGTTAAAGTGTCAGGAACACATTTTAGACACTTTCCCGAGCGATATTAACACGTTTTTATGAAGAAAATAGCGGAAGAAGAAAAAATTATTCTTAAAAACATGCGTTTTTTATTTTATTTTGCAAAAATTTTGCATAAATTTTGACTTTTTTTAATTTTCTCAACGCTATTCGATAGAGTGACATCGAAATTGGTAAGAATGGTAAAACAATTTTATAAACAACAGACCTCATTTCCGTAGTAAAATAAATGGCTCAAATCAACGTAAAATTTTAGCACATTTGGGCATTAATGGGTTAACTTCGCTGAGAAGCAGCTTTATAAAGCATTTTGCGCGTTTTTTCTAGAGACGCTAAGTAGGACTTTAGTTCCCATGTATATTACACATACACTAATCCTTATATAGAATATATAGAATATATATAGAATATATATAGAATACATATAGAATATATATAGAATATACAGGGTGTCCCGCGTAAGACGAACCAAAAGAAAAATATAAGTAGAACACATAAAAGTGAACAAAAATTGTATAGGTTATTTTTCAAACAACCACGTAAAATTTCGAGATATTAATTAAAATAATAGTTGGACAATAGTTAGAACGCGCGACGCGACAGGCGGGACATACAGCTCGCAGCGGTCGGCGAAGAAATTGGAAGAACGCACACGTACACGGACGCACACACGGAGCTACTCATTTCAGTATGCCAAACGGCCCATCTCTCTGGCCTATAAGATAGGCCCGCGAGCAATCATCCATTTTCTTCGCCGGACGCGGCGAGCCGTATGTCTCGCCTGTCGTGTCGCCGCGCTCTGATATGCTCAACTATTTTAATTAATATCTCGAAATTTTACATGGTTGTTTGAAAAATGGCCTATATAATTTTTGTTCACTTTTATGTGTTCTACTTATATTTTTCTTTTGGTCCGTCTTACGCGGGACACCCTGTATATAGTAAGAAAGTCCAGATTTAAAATAGGGCTAAAATTTCACCTATGTGAACTGAGCACCCCACTTGAATAAACAAATTTTTTTTATATGCGAAATTTTATTTCGACTCGGATATATTTGTATGTACATATATACGTGTCGTATATAAAGCAGAGAAACGCATTGCACTTAAGAGCGAGATGTACAACGTGTAAACAACTGTTACTCGAAACAAACTAATGGGCGAGTCTTACCCGTAAGACTCGCCCACTCGTAAGAAAAATGCGAGCGAATTAAGCTGACGACTTTAAGTACCGGGACCGTGAGTCTTATGTAGGTGTGTTCGCGTGCGCGTGTTCGCAGAATGGTAACTCGACTTTCAGTATTCTGCCGTTGTGTACTTCGCGATCGCGACCCGCGTTATTCCTCCCGACCGAGTCGCGGAATATTCAGGACTCGGAGGAAACTGCATAATGCCGGGACACTTGTCGCCCAAGTACTCCGCAGCGCTGGACACGACCCTTACGAGAGGGTGTGTTCGCGGGGGAAGTGACGTCGCGACTGCGACCGCGCGTTAATTAGCGAGTTCCAGGGTCCGCGCCTGCCTGAGTGGTTTCCCGCTTTTGAAGGGGTCTAATCGAGGCGTCCGGTAAATGTTTTCGACGCGAGGGAAAAAAAGCACGGCTGTCCTTTATTACGACCCAACCGGTTTGCTAACGAAGCGAATTCGAGGACCGCAATTCCAAGTACACCGCGCGACAAGTACACCAACGCATTACCCTAAATATATACACACACACGGGGTGCCTGAAAATTCATGACACACCCGTTGTGTGCATATAGAACTTATCAAACTGAACGCAAAATTTTTCTGTCATTCTGCAAACAATCACATAAAATGTTGACTAATTAATTAAAAAAGGTTAGTGAATGATATCACGCGCGATATTGTTAGAGATGAAGATAACTCAGTCTGTGACTTACTCGGTAACATTACGATAAATTACTCGGTCATTTTTAAAAGCTCATAAAATGGTAATTTAGAAAAAAATTACAGAAAAAATAATAATTACAACAAAAAATTACAGAAAAATTAATACAAAAGTTTTAATATGAAGCTCGAAAGGAACATTTAGCCTTTAAGATGAGTAAAACACTTTATTTAACTCATATTTTTTATAAAATACTTTGATACTTTATATTGATATACTATATGTAATATTTAATATATATATATATATATATATATATATATATATATATTTTTTTTTTAATATATTGATATACTATATGTAATATTTAATAATCATAAAACTAGATACATAGTAACTAGAGAAACTTAAAAAAATTTAAAAGTCTCAATCTATATTTTTCATACCATCTTGCAGGCTTACAGCATTTTCATTTATTACCTTATTGTTTCAGCGACTAAACTGTGGTGTATAATTGGAAATTTTTAATACTTAATTAATTTTAAGAAATAAAAACTTTAATACTCCCGAAAGAAATTGTATAAATAGTTTTCTTTCTTCCATCTGAGAGACATCTGAGATTATCAGATACATATTTGATGAGAATATAAGAAGAATGTTGTTTTATCTTATGCGGATTATCTTAATATAGGAAACATGAATACTTGTGTATTAAACTATCAAAAACAACGAATTTTACTAAAATTACCAATAAATTACCATCTTATCATAATTTTACTGTAAATAATCGTTACTTTGAATCTGTAATTTTAAATCTCTTAGAACGAAAATTTTATATCTCAAACTGCACGAAAAAATCCCTTATTTTTCCGCAAATAACGTAAATCTTTAGTTATTAATTAAAGAATAGATTGGTGTATTATCACGCACAATTATGCATCAATTTTCTCGAACTAATAACAAAATTTTCGTAGTCATTTGCAAAGTGGCAGAGGACTTTTTTGTTTAGTTTGGTGGCAGACGTCGCTCATCTACCGTATCGCACGTAATCATTCACCTTCTAATAGCCCTTCTTTTAATAATTCAAAATTATATGTGGTTGCGAAATGATAGAAAAATGTTGTGTTCAATTTAATGAGTTTTACGGGTATACTAATAATTGTTGTACAACCTGTATACATATATATTTGTCTTTTTCTCTCTTTAATTTTATTTTGCCAACATCGAACACGCTCGTTTGACTCGAATAGCGTATCGAATCGTGGGCTATTAGCATTTCTCTTTTGTGGTATAAAAGCGAAAACAATATTTTCGGAAGCATAACGGATAAATCTTCGTGGATGCTGGAATCTTGCACACAAACTACGTTTTTGACATAAAATACAAACGTTTGAATCTTCCTGTATTGTAGAGCCGTCTCGTCGATAATCATCCGTGTCTCGCGAATTATTAGTATGCTTGTGATGATATAAGGCAAACGTGCATACCCGCCATACGTATGCAAATAGATTAGTTGTCTCGGCAAAATTTAGAGGATGTTTGGCGGATTACGCGCCTTAATTGCCAAAGGGTCAGAATCAGACACGCTCCGTAAATTAGCGATTGTGTAGATCAGTGCTGCAAGACTGTATTTTGAAATTCAGCGCCGCGTTGCATCAGAGGGAAATATTATGTAATTAACTTAGGATGTATCTACGCTTTTGATCATATCACGCGTTATACACCAGCTTTATTAGCCGCAACGCGCGTGTTAAATTTCGGCAACGTATTACGAGGCGTTCCTTACGGAAAATGTGCCCGCGCGAAACTTCGCCGAGGAGCAAATTTGTCTTTCCTCTGTGCCAATATTTGGTGGTTTGAATGTAACTAACTTTTGTAAAGCGTAAGACCGTTTATGCTATCTTTCATTTTAAGCGAAACGTTTTGTAAACGTTAGCAATGACCCTAGAACTGTTACTACCCGCGGCCCCTTTGCGCTTTCACGTTCGCGCTATTTTTCCGGTAGAAGATAAAAGCGCGCAAAATGGTGAGACAAAGGTGGTCGTCCGGTTTCTACGGTATAGAAATTGCTTTAAATGTTTAAAAAATCTCGGTATGTTTTGTTCGTGATATTTTTACATCACTTTTCAGCAACCGATAAAGCGTTAAAAAATAAAACAACTTTGTACAGCTGTCGTTTCAAGTGCGCTTGCGAATTTAAACACTGCATCAAATACACACAGAACTATTTTACATTTATATTTATATATGCTTCGAACTGTGAGTTTTTCTATTGTTCCTTGCAAAAATTTTACAATTGTAATTCTAAACATGGTAAAAAGAATTAAAAGGAAAATAAAAATCAAGCAGGAAATCGGATCATTTCCGGTCGTTTAAGAATGTATTGCCCAGATCTAAAAATGTAATAAAGAAATTTCGAAAAAAATTTGAAGTTGATCTATATTGCATCTAAAAATGATTACAAATAATTTAATATTGATTCAAAAACTGGAACAAAAGTAAACACAGCAAAAACATGATGACATTAAATGGCGTTCAAACGTCGTTTAATATCTGAAACGTTAATAATATATCGATAATACGTCATTTGACGTCGTTCTGTTATTTGGGAGTATTTTAAACCGTGCTGTTATGGAAATATATGATGTTGTTATATTTAATAAAAAAAAGATAATTACAAAATAATTAAATCATTCCATTTTGATACGCATGTATTTTAAGTATTCAAAATGACGCAAAGTTTTATTGTGGTTTAGGGACAAAAGTATGAAAGTCAGTAATAATATCAAAAAGTAAAGGGATTTGGGAGTAAACCGTGCTATTATAGAAATACATGATATTGTTATTTTTAATAAAAGAAAAGATAATTATAAAATAATAACAAAAACCTAAATTTTTGTATACATATACTTTTTATAATGATGTATATAAAGTTTCATTGTAGTTTAGAGACAAGAGTTTATTAGTCAGGAATAATATAAAAAAGTAAAGATCATATAATAAATTATATAGTAAGTAGATATCGTATTTTATTTAGTAAAGATTTCTTAGGAGCATATAGATAAAAAGAAATCAAACAAGAATATTTCTTTAGAATAAGACGTGAAAAATCTAAGAAAGTAAAACTTAAAAAATCCTACTCATCTCAAAATTTGGAGATTAAGAAATTTAGAGATGGTTTACTTTTTAGTTCTCTAACATAATATTAAAAAATGTATCAAACTATTTTGACCTTTGTTTAGCACAAAAATGATACAAAGACTATTAAAATCTGATGAGTAATATAAAAGTTATTTTTAGAAAATGCTTTTTAGATTCTAACTTTGCAGATGAATATTAGAAAAGGTACGTTGTAGAAAAACAATTTATATGAACTTATGAGGTTATTGTCATTTAATCTATACGCTTAAGAGACCACCTATCTTTACTAAAATACTCTTTATATATCATATGTTTTTATGTAGAAATAGAAGTATTCGCGTATTATTCTAATTTTTAATGACTTCTTGCAGAGATTATATGGGTAATATCTCTTTAAGGGGACTGGAGGATCAGATTGTTTGAAAATCGTGCTTGTTTTTTTATAATTTTTTATGACAAACTGAATAAATATGCGAAAGTGTTATTTTAACGTGTATTTATACAACATATAAAGAGAAGAAAAATATAATTTTGATGGTCAAATACTCAATATAAGTACATGGTACATGCAGTTAAAATATATTTCGTTTTTCTTTTCGAGGTCGTTATTTTGCAATAATATCTTTACTTTTAGTGGTTCAATTAAGCTGAATTTTAGGGAGAAAATTTCCGTAAACTTGTCGTTATCGTGTGAACCACTGACAAATTCGTGAAAATATTTAATTTTGAAATATTAATTGTTTTAAATAAAAGAACTGAAAGTTTTAATAATATTCCATTAAGATATTTGCAATATTTGTTAACTTTTACTCAATTTCTATTATAGAATTTCTATTATAGATTAGGTTCACACGATAACGACAAGCTTACGGAAATTTTCTCTCTAAAATAGAGCTTAATTGAATCACAGAGAGTCAAGATATTATTGCAAAATGACGACCTTGAAAAGAAAAACGAAATAATTTTAACTACATGTATCATACACTTATATTGAGTATTTGATAATCAAAATAATATTTTTCTTCTCTTTATATGTTGCATAAATACACGTCAAAATAACACATTCGCATATTCATTCAGTTTGTCATAAAAAATTGTGAAAGAACAAGCACGATTTTCAGGCAGTCTGACCCTCCAGTCCTCTTAAGTATTCCGATTTTGACAGTAGGATTCCCGTTCCATTCCCTTTGTGCGCGCCGCGCATCTTGACTTACAGGAAAGTTTGTCGAAAGCCCCCGTAACCTTCGAACAAAATCACGGCGGAAATTCACTTATACCCGAACAACCTGTTCGTTTATGAGGAATCCGGCGCGTGCTGTCAGCAAGATACGACGAACAATAGAGCCTCTCTCCGTGTATCCGACTGTGGCGCGGTTATACGTTGCGCGCGGCGTGAAGCTTCACCTATGTCGCGCGCGGCGCACGTGCGCGCCGGCATGTTGCACACACCAAGACACACGTTGTGCATATAATGTCGCCGTTTATGCCGTGCACGTGCGCGGAACAGCTGCATTTTAAAATCACGGATTTCGCCGCGCGATTTGTCAGGGAACACGCGCGCGACAAGTCACCTACGCTCGCGTCGACGCGAATCTAAAATTTCTTCGTCACACATCCGTACGTACGCTGCACGCCGACGCCACCTTCATTGACAGCATCAATTTTATCCCGCTAGGACAATCAATTCTTCGCGCTCGATGATTCTAGAAGAAACGCTCGGCGGGACGCCGTGAAAAATACAAAAGAGAGAGAGAAAGAGAGACTAAAAGATCTCTGAATTTTGCACATTTAATACTTGTTAATTTTTTTTCTTTTGATACGTATCTCAAAAAATATAATGGCTTTTTTAATCCATAAGATACACATTACATGCTGCTAAGAGTCACGCCGGGTGATGGCTGCGAATAATATTTTTACGGCAGAATAATGTCGATAATAATTTATCGCATGTGCCGAGAAATTTTCTTCAGTCTTTAAACGTACGTGACTTACATCTTCCATCGTCGAACTGACCCTATAACCCCGCTATGGGGTTGCATATTTTAACAGCTGTTCGCGGTAAGCGACCCAAATAAGCAACAACTCAAACCAAGATTGAAATAGTCAATCGACATCGCAAAGGAAAACTACAATAGAATTAACATTTCTACTTTAAAATAGAATTTTAATTTAAATTTTATTTATTTATCTTGCACTTCACAACTGCATTGACTTATTTTTCAACTCGATTGCAAACTTAGGTCTATTTTTAGGTCTATATTTTTGAAAACATGTTTACATTATAAAATAAAGAAGTAAAAATGCTCTGAATATCAATAAGATTTTACATATCCATTAAAGGGATACCAAAATAAATAATAAACTTGAAAAATGTCAATAATGTAGTATAACGATCACACTATTTTTTTCACGTATATGTAAATAAATCGTATATGTAAATAAATGCTGCTCTTTAGTCACATACAGGAAACTATATATTGCGTTTAAGTAAATATTATTTGTTTCATTTAGGTAAATGTTAAGTGTTTCATAAGTTTATATATCCATCATAAATTTATCGTAAGTTCATTTACTACATCGAAATTATTAAAAATATATTTTCAATCCTAGAAGTTTAACATTTCAATTGTGAGTATTAAATTAAAATAAAAAAGCGGTTTGCTTATACCAGATAAAGTCGAACTAATTTTTTCTTTGATAAAGTTTTATGATATTCTTGTAAAGAGAATAAATAAATTTTTCTTTTGTGTACGTGATAATATCAGTTTTCCTAAAATTTATGAAGAGTATACGGAAGGGAAGCAATTTATAATAAAACTATAGGATTGTCTAACTCTGAGGAAAATAGATCGACATTCTTTACCAATTTACTAGCCTTTGATTTTATATGTGCTATTTATATACGTTTTAGGAATTGAAATGTATTATTAAAACACTTTTTATGTTTCCAATGAAATATACTATATTTCTTAGCAAGATAGATTCTGTTAACAATCTATTTTTAAACTACTAAAAACATAGTAAAGTCAAAAAGAATTTATATGAAGAACTATAATATTCTCTTTGTACATGTTTCAAGATTATTATCAACAAAGTATTTTTTGTTGAAGATAAGCATCCTCTAAAAAAAGTCATGTAAGAGATTTAATTGTTGCCGCTTTTCCGCGATGCTGATTGATTCTCTCGCTTAGCTCACTTCATGTGGGCTGCGACTTGCTTTGTGTCGTTTGCGCCTGTCAAATTATCAGGCAAATAACTGTCATCGCGTTGGTTAGCTCATGAAGAAAAGAATACAGAAAAGATATAAATTATAAGAATAGAAGAATAGAGAATAGAAGGGCAGAGAAGAAAGAGGAAAAAGAAAGGACAGAAGAGAGAAGCATATTATTTAGGCAAAAATAAGAGTAAGAATAAGGTAATTTAAAAGGTCATTGTAGTGATAAAGATGCTAAATAACGCGCGCGTAGCACGCGTCTGTAATGTTCTAGTTACATAAAAAAGGAAAGTAAATTGGTATACCATTCTGTTACTAAAAAGAAGTCATTTTTTTTAACAACAGAATGAAAATTTTCTCAGTTTATATTTAGCGAAAAACATAGCCACGTATATACAGAAATTTTTTTTCCTAAATTTACTTGTAAATGTACAGCAATGTTTCTTTAGAAATTTTCTGAGCAGAGCAAATACACGTTCGGCATGTGCAAGCTGCCAAATTGTTATTAGATAAATATTTACGTTAAATGGCAATTTAAGATATTAATTTTGAAATCGTTTTTATTATCTGGAGCAATGCTCCAGCTTATTTTTGCACATATTTTTATTAAAAACATCTGTAAGCAAAAACTAAAAAAGTATTTTGGTTTTTAAGTATGATATCCTCTTAAAACTCAATGAAGTAAAACATTTAAAAATATGATGACCTCATTCTGTTATATGAATGGATGTTATAAATATGTTTCAAATGATAGTTACGGAGGTAAGAGTCTGTTATGTCTGTCTTCGAAAGTATCAGAAAGTTACGAGAAATCAGTCTCGTGCGTCACAGTGCGACTAATATTATGCGATATCGGTGTAAAAATATCCTTGCGATGAGAGCATTGAAGAATCGACATAGATTCGCAAAATGTTAAAGCACTTGCACAAGCGTCGCTGGAAATACCGCGTCCAGATTAGCAGACAAGGATTCATAAATCATGTATCGCTAGTTTCGCGTCCTGTTTTACATGCAATCTACAGAGCGAATTCTCGCTTTAAGACCACTTCACGATTGATGTTAAAGCTCGTCAGGCGCGGCTACGTTCTCTCGAGTGCTTGAACGTCCTCTTTGAGCCGTAAACTTTTATTTGCGCACAGTGTATGTCAGCGTAAACTCTGAGCGACCCGTGTTTTCTTGCGGACCCACTTCGCCGAATACGTGCCTAAATAAGAAAAGCCATATCGAACGCCTGCGCACCTGGTCAAGAGGGTAGAATAAGGCGAAACGGATGGGTCCGCTTACACACGCATGCACACACCGTCACTTTGAAGGATCGCGCCGTCAAATAGAGAGCTCACCGGTTACACGCGGCTATAACGTAAGTCCTTCCTCGTGCACTTTGTATTTAGTTGCTATGCTTTATCTCGCCGCGCGCACGTATATCGAAAATTATTCCGAGTGAGAAACATCTTTTAAACGTGCACCGCAGTCAATATGCAATTCTCTCTTCGACGAATATAACAATACTGAAAGAGAAGTCTTGTGGTAGTTAACGAGTGCATTTAATTGAGGGTTTCAGTGCAATGTTTGGTAATTTATATCAAATATGCTAACAATTACCAATCGTCTGGTAATAATTACAAAATAATTTGTAAGATAAATTCTTTATTTAGTTGAATTAATTAAATGATTCGGTGAATAACACTAAATAATTGAGTAATAATTATTAAATAGTTGACTATTACCCAAGTATTTGGTCATATACACAGACATTTTGTATATTTCTAACATAATATGATAAGTATTACTAAACAGTATGGTTTTAATTTATAAATTTTTTGATGACGTGCACCATATAAATTAGATAATTAGGATAAACTCGGATAAGATGACTATACTTTTTTCAAATGCAAAAAAATTCATTTCTTATTGTTATTTCTTAATAGCGTTTGGCATATTACTTCACTGAAGCCTACAGTACTTAATACCATCAGAGTTAAAAGAAAAATACTTTAGTGAAATTATTTATTACAAAAATATTAAAACATGAGCCATCAACATTGGCCATCTTATCTAAATGTTTGAGACAAGATGACCATAAGGAATAGATGACCCATACATATTTTATGTTTAAGATTCTGTACCTATTATTTTATAAAATAACGAAAAAAAATAATTTGACATATTCATTTTAGTATAGGATATTTAATACATATTATTTGTGAAAAATATAATATACATATAAAATAGAAACTTTTATTACAAAACTTCAAATTTTAAATCCAATTTTTTATTAAAACATATTGCACATAAGATTTAATTACTGTAATATTGAAAATAATTTTTGAAATATAACGACTTTTGTTTTATAAATGTTAGAATGATAATGGACCATCTTACCCAAAATGTGAGTGAAAGATGGTTATAATAGTACTTATAAACAAATAGTAAAAATGAAAATAAAAATGCATGTTATATTACAATTTACATACCTATTTTATCTAACGTTGATTGCAATAGCTTAATGGTAATTTATTCGACGTTACAGCAAGTTTTAATGGATATATGAGAAATTTTGCAGGTAGTCGAAAATAAAAATATAGTATAATATTCATAATCTTGCTATTTCGAAGAATGTACGCACATACACTACGATAAATGTCGATTATCTTTGTAACTGATTACACAAATGCAATGTTAATGTTAAACAATTTTGCAATTATTAGAGAAATTACAGCCTATGGCCATCTTTCCGGTATGGCCATCATATCCGAGTTTACCCTATTACTAAATTTTGATAATAAAGTTACTGAGGAAAAAATATTAGAAAATTTACTTGTTTCGTTTGTTGAAATCTTAAAAATTTGTTGAAACATTTGAAAGTTAAAAGCTCATTACATTAAAAAGTTTATTTGAAACTTTTTCACTAAAACAAATGGTAACTATCGTTCAAGTTTGATTGGTTATTACATATAAAGAAAATATATCTAAAAGATAATAAATATTTATTTGGTAGGAGTACTGATATATATATATATATATATATATATATATATATATATATATATAT
>NW_022639567.1:1145538-1150750 GCF_010583005.1 Odontomachus brunneus
TATATATATATATATATATATATATATATATATATATATATATAACAATTTACTTATATTATTTAAAATATCTTTTAAGTAAGAAAATATACATTTTTTTTTAATTTTAAGAAAGCCTTAGTTTTTCATGAAAATAATTATTTATTATATTTAAATAAATGTATTTATATTGAGAAAAAAAATATTTAGTATATATTCGTAACTTATATTAGATAGAGAAATAATTACTATAAATTATAATCAAGGAAATAATTTTGTTATTAAATTCTACCTTATAATGTTAGTGATGATAACCTTGTATGCATGTTACTGCTATCATTTTTCATGTTAGAAAAAAATAAAAAAATAGGATTGGGGTCAAAAATTACACTGAGGAAAAATATATTTATAGGATATATAGTTTATTTATAAAAATAAACTTTATTTCATACAAATAAATTTTATTTTACAAAAATAAACTTTACATGGCACAAATAAATTTCCAATTTATTTTTTTCTTAATGTAATTTTAATTAGATTTTTTCTCTCAATGTAAATGTAAGTAAATATCCCCATCAAATATACTCATCAAATAAATACTTACTATTTTTTAGAGATATTTTCTCCTCACAATGTATGTGTGTGTGTGTGTGCGCGTGTGTGTGTGTGTGTACTAAACTTTTCTATCAGTGAGGTTCAACTATTATTTCGTAACACAACTAATCTAATCTAATCACATTGCTAATCGCAAAAACATATCTGTCGATGCGTCGTGTGAAAATTAATTAACTGGCGTTGGTCGCAGCAATGAGCGACTGCGATAGTTGATATAATTATTGGAGTCGCGTGCAATACTGACTATAAGAGGAATTAATATCTCATAGAGCGATAAGACAACGCGAGGCTTGATTACCGTGTTCGCGTCCCACGAGAGTGTCCCTTTGTCGCGCACGTTCCTAGCGCTTTCTACACGACTTATCGCCGACTTATCGTCATCCATAAATAAACGTGGAGAAACCTCCCTATCTCTCTTTCTCTCTTTCTTTCCCTCTCTCTCTCTCTCTCTCTCTCTCTCCCTCTTCTCGTGCGGCCAACGACGACGTCTTTTGAGCATACGCCGTCGGGATTTAACATGGCTGTCTCGCTTTTTCCATTCTACTCGCGCGCACGACAAACGTCGGGCGGGTGAGTACGTTTTATGCCTCTGTTTCGCGATGCTTTTCCGTCGTTTTGTTTCCGTAAAGGTGCGCTCGTCACCGTAATGCACGAGCCGTTACCGCGAGGCCTTTCATCGAAATAAATATACCGGAAGCGGCGGGACAGTTTTATACGGAATTGGCGGGGCTCCCTGCTCGGGGCTCGTACCGTGCGTTTATCTGGCCCCTGCGGGGGAACGGCTCGGTCTATCTAAGTGCCGTAGGGACGTCAAGGCCTTAAAACATTTCGATTTTCATGCGTACACGCCTTCCAGAACGTCGATTCATATCGTCTGCCTCGTCCGTGGGATTTACTTGTGTTCGTGCTCGCTTGCTTTAACAGCGATAGTAACATTTCGAGGCGCTGATTGGCATTTATTAAAACACGACCCGTTAGAGCACGTTCCGCGGAAACACACCCTTAAAATAAAGCTCCCGATCGTTAAGTTAAACGTGTGTTACGTCGTGCCCCTGCGCGTGCCACCTCCGTGCGATTTAATTAAGCGTTGTCGAAGATAAATCATCAGACCGTTCGGAGTTTAAACCCTCATAAATTGCGAGGGCTAACTGGGCCTATGCGATGAAACGTCTCTGTCCATGTTGGACTCGTTGTTATTAAAAAGAACTCGTGAAAAAGAAAAAAAGAACTCGTAAGAATTTTTTTGGTTTGGCACGTGAAGCCTGAAATGGTTCTCGATTGTCTGGTGACATAAACATTTATTATCATCCTCCATCAATAATTTAATTGGTGTCACCGCTGTCGTTCCATACTCTAAAATAAAAGTCCTGTAATAGTTAACAAATGCATTTGATTGAGCGTTTCAGTGCAACGTTTCATAATCAGTGTGAAATATAGTAATAATTATCACTCACAAATGTTTGATAATAATTACGAAATTAGCAAAACAAATTCTTCATTTAATTGAACTAATTAAACGGTTTGGTAAATAATACTAAATAATTTGGCTATTGAATAATTTAACTTTTATCGAAATATTTGGTTATTTCGTATATTTATTATAATATAATATAATGTACTAGCTATTACTAAACAATATGTTTTTAATATATAAATTATTTTATGATACGCACCACATAAATTGGTAATTGTCATTAAGTCTTGGTAACAAAGATACTGAGAAAAAATACTTGAAAATTTGTTTTCAGGATATAAAGTTTATTTATACAGAAATAAACTTCATATCCCACAAATAAATTTTCAAGTATTTTTGTGTCTGTGTAAAAATATTTCTGATTAAATCAGTAAAAGGAGTATTCCACCGATTATCAATGAGTATTCACTAATTTTCAGTAGACATATTTTAACTTTACTACTCTGTTTTACATTTCACTGATTTTGAACAGTGAAAGTAAGATTTCACTACAAAATTTGTAGTATACAAATTCGTTATACGCGTTGTATATTTCAAAATTCAATTTTCTGTATTCGTGGTGATGGAATTAACGACTTTCATGCAATTTGCGTGCGGTGGCACTGTTTGCGTTTGCAAAATACACTAATAATAGCAACAGTCGGTATTATTAACTAAACCTTTGAGCGAGATTGTAGTTTTGAGTGAGTAGTGCTATACTCGTAACTGAATCATCGGTTATAAATATGGCATTTTAGTGAAAGATACACTCTCCGATTATACTTTGAGCTGATAACATACCGAGTCTTGTTAAGATTATTTGTTAATACTTACCAAATTTTGCGAGATTACATCCGTGGAATATTTTACAACGAACGCGCAACTTTACGGACTTACAATATGTGCCTTTGAAGTGGCTAATAATACTAAAGCTAAGTAACTGTAACGCGCTAAATTATTCGTCTCGGCAGAGAACTCTCGAGGTTACTTACCGAATCTTCCGCGAAGTATCGCGAAAGTCTTTTACGTCAGTTTCGTAATGGATGAAGTATTCTCCCGGTCTCGCGCGAAATGATTTTCAACCGCAGTTGAAAATCCCGCTCGCTTCTTGCGAACTGTCGTACATTATCGATGCCGCGATAACAAAACTATGTGGAAGTTTTCTTACGATAATAGTATACGCGACGATAGATTACGCTTTTCTGCTATCGCGATGCATCGCGAAATACATATAGCGGAGAAAATGTCGGGAAGAAAGTACATGTCCGATTTGAAATATGGTCAGATCCAGTTTATCTGAGTATCTATTGTCTGGAACATGTGCTACTTTCTGTTAACATAGATTGTCGCGGAAGAACGTGTAACCCGCTCTTTCCAATTTCGTCCCTGCATGTTTCGCGCAAATTGAAAATTTAAATTCAAATAAACTCGAATTGAAACTTTGCCCGATAAAATCAGAAATTTTCTGCATTCAGCTCTTAAAATTCTGTCGAATTTAAAGATCCAATAGAGAATCTCGACATATAATATTGTATAAACAACATAATCCTATTTCTTGACACAGTAAATAATGACTTATTATTGTTTTCTTTATTTCCTAAAAAAAGACAGTTCGGAATTATTTAACATTCGATTATTTCTACCCGCTTTTAATTTTTGTTCTTAATATATTTCAATCATCAACATATTAATTAGGAACTTTACTCAGCTGTATAATATATGAGATGAACAAACTTCAAATACTTAATAAGGATAAATAACGGAATTGATTCCTTCAGTGGTGATTTAAAGGAGGATTTTCCTTTCTTTTTAGTATATCTAGATTTTTCTCTTTATTACTATTGTTTTGAAAAATTTGGAAAAACAGAATACACAGAATATATCTAACTTGTATTTCCAATGAGTTAAGAAAATACAATAGTTTAAGTAAATCTAAAGGAATTTAATATTTTACCACGAAATTTTTTCAGGCTACTACTAAGGCTTACTAAGCTTACTACTAAAAGAATTAATGAATAATTAAGATAAACTTTCTTTATTTAGGATATTTTTATTAGAGCAATATTTTTTGTATAAAATAAATACAGGTACAAGACAAGTTAATGAATAATTAGCGTGATTTATGAAATTATAAATATTTATCAAATATATTATGACAAGCTATAAATGCCGGCCTAAATCCCTATTCTAATATCTACTTATTTTGGTTAAGTTTGTTTAATGACCGTTAAAATCATAAATTTCTTGTATAATAAATTATGTACATTAAAAAAAATATATATACTATATATCGCTGCACGCATCCGATCTGCTTTCTTTGTCCTAATTTCTTGATCTATCTCGGCTTCTGGCTGCTTCAACGTGGCACTCTGGACACTTATTCGCTGCATTATAAATAAGATCCGATTGGAGAAATAAATATTAATTGACGCGATATGAACAGGAATTCGATTAAATATTTAAACAGGCAAAGAAATGACTTGTAATACCAGCTAAATCTCAGTGACCAATTCGAACGTAGCTAAAAAATTTATCGTTTTGCTGTCATTGTTAAGAGTTGTCGTAAATAAAATTCATTCGCTCTGTAAAATACAAACTTATTAGTTGATATTAAAAACGCGCATTTGTTTATCAAGTAGCTAAGAAAATGGTAGCTATTTCTGTGTATCTTGTACGCATTATTTCGTTCTGTATCGTTTCCGGGGTGACAACGCGTGTTTGTGTAACTCTGTAGCACACCCAATACCTTGAAAATATTTTTCCAACATCCTAGAATCACCCTCATAACGTTAGATCCGTCATAGTAGCACATACGGATTCTCGCGCCTGCACAGTTGTACGTATTCTTCGCAAAGGCCGAAGGTAGGCTGGGTTATGGTAGGTTATAAGTTATTTCGCGTTAGCGTAGAGAGCACTATGTCGGATAGTTTTTTAGGGTTTTCTAAAGAAACATTCGCCATTGAAAAGGTCTATTTTCGAAAATTACGACAGATATGCTTATTTCGTTCTGTATAGTTTCCAGGGAGACAACGCGTATTTGTGTGACTCTGTAGCACACCCAATACCTTGAAAATATTTTTCCAACAACCCAGAATCACCCTCATAACGTTAGATCCGTTATAGTAGCACATACGGATTCTCGCGCCTGCACAGTTGTACGTATTC
>NW_022639567.1:1150760-1151471 GCF_010583005.1 Odontomachus brunneus
ATAGATATGATTTTTTAGTTCTGTATCGTTTCCGGGGTGACAACGCGTGTTTGTGTGACTCTGTAGCACACCCAGTACCTTGAAAATATTTTACCAACATCCCAGAATCACCCCCATAACGTTAGATCCGTCATAGTAGCACATACGGATTCTCGCGCCTGCACAGTTGTACGTATTCTTCGCATAGGCCGAAGGTAGGCTGGGTTATGGTAGGTTATAAGTTATTTCGCGTTAGCGTAGAGAGCACTATTTCGGATAGTTTTTTAGGGTTTTCTAAAGAAACATTCGCCTTTGAAAAGGTATATTTTCGAAAATTACGACAGATATGCTTATTTCGTTCTGTACAGTTTCCAGGGAGACAATGCGTGTTTGTGTGACTCTGTAGCACACCCAATACCTTGAAAATATTTTTCCAACAACCCAGGATCACCCCCATAACGTTAGATCCGTCATAGTAGCACATACGGATTCTCGCGCCTGCACAGTTGTACGTATTCTTCGCATAGGCCGAAGGTAGGCTGGGTTATGGTAGGTTATAAGTTATTTCGCGTTAGCGTAGAGAGCACTATTTCGGATAGTTTTTTAGGGTTTTCTAAAGAAACATTCGCCTTTGAAAAGGTCTATTTTCGAAAATTACGACAGATATGCTTATTTCGTCAAAAACCTAATCAAAAAAACTATTTAAATTAACTATTTCTTTACAGTTCCGGT
>NW_022639567.1:1152076-1152278 GCF_010583005.1 Odontomachus brunneus
TTAGCAGTCTAGTAGTTATATAGAAGTTTGTGGCCTCACATTACTTATTGTACTAGTACAGCAATGCAACGAAAAAGTACAAACAAACGCACACTCTACTCACACTCTCACTTGTATCTCTAGCTGGAGCACGTGCTCGCGCACGCGTGTTTACATGACCCGGCCGCGCGGCCCCTCAAGCGCCGCTCAGTCAGCGACAAGA
>NW_022639567.1:1156677-1156750 GCF_010583005.1 Odontomachus brunneus
CACTATTTCGAATGGTTTTTTAGGGTTTTCTAAAGAAACATTCGCCTTTGAAAAAGTATATTTTCGAAAATTA
>NW_022639567.1:1157349-1158386 GCF_010583005.1 Odontomachus brunneus
GAAAATAAGCTTAGATATGCTTATTTCGTTCTGTATAGATTCCGGGGTGACAACACGTGTTTGTGTGACTCTGTAGCACATCCAGTACCTTGAAAATATTTTACCAACATTCCAGAATCACTCCCATAACGTTAGATCCGTCCTAGTAGCACATACGGATTCTCGCGCCAGCACAGTTGTACGTATTCTTCGCAAAGGCCGAAGGTACGCTGGGTTATGGTAGGTTATAAGTTATTTCGCGATAGCGTAGAGAGCACTATTTCGGATAGTTTTTTACGGTTTTCTAAAGAAACATTCGCTTTTGAAAAGGTCTATTTTCGAAAATTACGACAGATATGCTTATTTCGTTCTGCATAGTTTCCAGGGAGACTACGCGTGTTTGTGTGACTCTGTAGCACACCCAGTACCTTGAAAATATTTTACCAACATCCCAGAATCACCCCCATAACGTTAGATCCGTCATAGTAGCACATACGGATTCTCGCGCCTGCACAGTTGTACGTATTCTTCGCATAGGCCGAAGGTAGGCTGGGTTATGGTAGGTTATAAGTTATTTCGCGTTAGCGTAGAGAGCACTATTTCGGATAGTTTTTTAGGGTTTTCTAAAGAAACATTCGCCTTTGAAAAGCCCCATTTTCGAAAATAAGCTTAGATATGCTTATTTCGTTCTGTATAGTTTCCGGGGTGACAACACGTGTTTGTGTGACTCTGTAGCACATCCAGTACCTTGAAAATATTTTACCAACATTCCAGAATCACCCCCATAACGTTAGATCCGTCCTAGTAGCACTTACGGATTCTCGCGTCTGCACAGTTGTACGTATTCTTCGCATAGGCCGAAGGTAGGCTGGGTTATGGTAGGTTATGTGTTATTTCGCGTTAGCGTAGAGAGCACTATTTCGCATAGTTTTTTCGGGTTTTCCAAAGAAACATTCGCCTTTGTATAAGTCTATTTTCGAAAATTAGCTCAGATATGCTTATTTTGTTCTGTATCGTTTCCGGGGTGATAACGCGTGTTTGTGTGACTCTGTAGCACA
>NW_022639568.1:0-11230 GCF_010583005.1 Odontomachus brunneus
AGCACAAATCAGCACAACTGTCAAAATTAATAAATTCGAAAAGTGGGGGCTAACTTCATACAGGCACCATAACATAGCCTACTTTCGACATATGCGCAGAAGAAGTACCACTGTGCATCCGCGAGAATCCGTATGTGCTACTATGACGGATCTAACGTTATGGGGGTGATTTTGGGATGTTGAAAAAATATTTTTAAGGTACTGGGTGTGCTACAGAGTCACAGAAACACCCGTTGTCACCCCGGAAACGACACAGAACGAAATAAACATATCTGACGTAATTTTCGAAAATAAACATTTTCAAAAGCGAATGTTTCTTTAAAAAACCCTAAAAAACTATCCGAAATAGTGCTCTCTACGCTAACGCGAAATAACTTATAACCTACCATAACCCAGCCTACCTTCGGCCTATGCGAAGAATACGTACAACTGTGCAGGCGCGAGAATCCGTATGTGCTACTATGACGGATCTAACGTTATGGGGGTGATTTTGGGATGTTGAAAAAATATTTTCAAGGTACTGGGTGTGCTACAGAGTCACACAAACACCCGTTGTCACCCCTGAAACGATACAGAACGAAATAAGCATATCTGACGTAATTTTCGAAAATAGACATTTTCAAAGACGAATTGCATTGCTTAACCTGACGATCGAGCGGCACGCGGTGATTCCAATGACTCCAACGATGTTTTTACAATTTATGTTTATAAAATGTAAACTTACAGTGTTCACAGTATATTATAACGTACCCAGCAAATACGCGCGTTGATTCGCCTATCTATTTTATTTAATATCTCTAAACTTTATGTGGTTATTTGCAAAATGACTTCAACGATTCCTTTCAGCTTAATATTTTTATGCATTTTTTGTTATAGATACAACTTGCATCAGACTCTATATAATAGAGAATATTATGAAATAAAAGAATTTTTTTTCAGAGTTTACGCAAAATTGCTTAAACACATTTTAATTTTACATATAAACAATAAGAAAAATATATATAATTATTCTATATTGCAATATAATATGAATAATATATATATATTAATATAATAAAATTTAATAATAATTTATTTTATTATTATTATTACATAATAAAAAATTTTTCATTAATATTATCAATAATATAATTTTCAATACTCCTCAAATATTGTTGCAATATTGCAAAATATGCTTTTATATTTTTATTATACTCATATTTTTTTGTTGAGTATTTAAAAATTTTATATAAATACATGTGAATTTATATTTCAACACTTTTTTATAATACTTGAAATTAAAAAAATAACAAATATCTTTATGAAAAAATTTATAAAAATTTATTAATCAAACCTACTATATATAAGTTTGTTACAAAAGGTATTGAAAACTGATAATGCAAGTCATAATAGGTAAAATAAATAAGATCCTAAAAAGAACCTGATCAATAAAATATTATGAAATAATATATATTAGGATAATACATTAAGGTCCTAATCATTATAACCTAATCATATACCTAATCATTATAACCTAGCAAAAGTCTTCCTTACTCGATTTTTATCAGTAAATGACTAGATTTACCATAGTAAGGATAACCTTGAGAACCCCTAGTTAGGATCCCCTATATATTTCAGGTATACCTGATGACAATTTCTAATCGGGATGTACGTTTGTTACAACGACAAATGATGAGAAATAATTTGCAACGATAATTGTTCGATTTTTCTCCCCAACAAACGTGCTTTTGTTATGATAACCGAGGGATTTTCTCAGTGTATGTGTGCATGTATGCGTGGGTGTGTCACGTTGCAGAAAGGATTCATCCGCTCGGTCGGGCATTTATTTATAGACGACGCCGTTATTTCTCGCGGTAAGTGGCTAATATAGACACATTAGTCCAATTAATTTGTCTCCGGCGTGAGCGAGTGTGTTGCATGGAAATTCAGCGTACATGACGCATCGCTCCTATCTCCGTTGGGCGAACATAATGAGCGGACGGTGAGGGGTGGGCGATCATTGAACGTATGCCGTGCTTGTGCGGACACGACTTAACGATGTTCGCGCGTTCGTATGACTCAATGGGAAAAACTGGCACGCACGCACGCGGAGTCAGTCGGTCGGCGTCTCGATATTCATGAGGTCAAAGCAGCTGCGCGACAATCATCTCGTGGGGTGGCGAACGGGGGAGGGACGTGCATAATCAACACTTGAAATAATCGCTCTGGGCAAGAGGAAAATATAGAATTACTACGAATATGCGTGCAGAATTTTAAGTCTCCGCTTACCCGAATAAAAACAAAATCGATCAGGACAGGAGTAATTATGTATTAACGTGGTTTGCGTTTACAAAATGTGACAAATTACATACATATATATATATATATATATATATATATATATATATATATATATATCCATAAATATATATACATACGCGTGTGTACGCGTATTTATTTAATGCCGCGCAGCGACATACGACTCGTAATAATTAATGCGCTCTAAAATTGATGACGCAACGAATTCTGTCCACGGCAATAATGTCACGCAATTGAATATTTTAGCCGTCGAACGGACTAGTTAACCTAAATACAGCGCGAACAATTGAAAAATGCCGGTTTAGAGGCGGAAGGACGAGGTGGCCGAAAACCTGGTTGATGAAATTACGAAGCGAACGTGGGGAAAGGCGAGCGACCCTTGCGCGAAGTAGGTTGTCCGGGAGCGAATTAGAACGTTGCGGATGAATAATCGATAATCGAGGCGCCGTGTTTCGTACTCGCGACGCGATTCCCAAGGAGACGTGGAAATCACGCGCGAACCTGTCGCCTTCTCCGCGAGTGAGTCGCATAAAAAATGAAAAGACACGTAGACGTAAAAGCGCAACTGCGGACGGGAGCTACTCTTTAAAGTACAATCAGAGCATTTTTCACTGAAATACTATACTTATAACTGACGGTTCAATTACAAGTATAGCACTGCAATCAGAGTAAAATATCGCTGAGAGAATTAATTAATAGTATCGACTCTCTGTCCTTACTGATGCAATTTACAAACGCAAACAATTTTGCCATTGCACTGTAAAAAATCTTGCGTATACAAATGTTCCAAAAAGTCCACTCTAAATTTTGTGTGCAAATAACTCATTCATATGTTCATTCGTGCATTATTTATATTATGTACTAGTCTATACATAATGTAAATAACACACGAATGAACATATGAATGAGTTATTTTCGATACAAAATTTAGAGTGGACTTTTTGGAACATTTGTTTACGTACTGTGTACGCAAAATTTCTTACATTGTGCACGCAAAACATATGGAAGCCGCTTATTCCATCGCCATGAACGCAGAAAGTTGATTTTCATACAGTATATAACTGGTACGTATCCTGCACTATTCAGTGTACTACAAATTTTGCAGTGAGATCTTACATTGGACAAAAGTCGATGAGATATAAAACGAGACGGTAAAGTGAAAGTATCTTCGCTGAGAATCAGTAAATATTCATTGATCATCGGTGAAACACTCCTCTTACTAATTGAAGTGGAAACACTTTTGATTCACTGTAATAGAATAGAGAGAAGAGAGAGGAGGGAAAGAGAGGGAGATGTACCAGCGAGTCTTTGATATACCAGTCTCGCGACTCAAGCCGCGCGCATACTTGCATATGCGCTAGCTGGGTGCCTTTATCGACGCTAAATACCCAGTTGCTCGTTACTGATGAAACAGGAACTTTCATCCCGTGCAACTAAGCGCAGGTAAGCTTCTATCCCATTAATGGTTACCAACGTCCACAAACGCCCGCCGGCAGACAGATGCGCGCGCGTAAAAGGTCATTGCAGCAATGTACGCTGACCTTTAATATCCGGTGTATAGTTCACGGCGAGACCCCGCTGTATACAGAAGAGCGCGGGTTGCCTCATCCTTTCTTGAAATTTAATCAACGTCAAGAAACTCGCTCTAATCTCAATGTGATCTCCTAATGAATTTATACGTGGCGGTAAACGACGGTCCGCTTAGCCGATCTGAAAATAAACTTTAACCATGCGATATCGTGCACAATCGTGTACAATTAATGCGCGCCAATAACGCCGGAGCCTGCAGCGCGTCCTCACACTGAGAGAAAAAGTATCTAAGAAGTAGTAAGTATTTAATTCGGTATACAATAACATTTACGCTAATATAAAAAACATTTTTCCAAATAAGAAAATATATATTTTCTTTAAATCCTCTTTTCATGAACTCTTTTCAAATGAAAGCAATCATTTATTCTATTTAAATAAAAGAATTTAGATTTAACTACGTATATATTATTGGCACACATCAAATAAATATTTATAATTTTTTAGATTTTTTTCTCTCAGTGTACGCAAATCCCAAGATTCCTAGATGAGTGTTAATACCGACGCACCGATTTAAACGTCGTCGATTAAAAGTTCCTTTATCTCGTCTCCGGTCAATCACGAGCAGAGCAGATCCGCAGAACTTTCGCGGTTTTCCCAACTTTTTCTCCCTCCCACCCCAATCGTTCTCGAATCTCTTCGCCTTGCCGTAACTCTCTCTCTCTTTTTCTTTCGCTCGTCGCGTTTTTTCGCGAGTTACTGATGCCTGAATGGTAATTCGTCGGTATATACGCCTCGACGATATCTCTAACTCGTAATTTAGAAGAGTAATTTCTGGATAGCACTCGGCGCGAGGTTTTTCGGCCGGGTTCCAATAGCAATGATGAGGAAAGTATTTCGCCTGATTTTTATGAGGAGGACGGAGGGAACTCTCTGGGGTGAAGATCGCTTGATTAAGCTATCGAAGCTAGTTTCCGCGTCAGTGCGCACATTAAAAGAATCCTTTAAAGCACGAAACTCCCTCGCGTAGTAAGCTTATCCCGTAAATGTAACGGACGGCGTAATTATAATAAATACGTGCTCATGCTTATATAATGAGATTCATAAGAAATTGTACATAAACTGCTTCTCGGAAAAAAATGGAGGAAGAAAAAAGAGCTAATGATTCTCGGACAAAGGAAAAGAAAATTAACGATATATGGTTAATATTTCCATACTCTGAATCACTTGGTGTATTCCAAAACGCTCAATAATAACTTACATAGAAATGCTTTTGGAATCTAATTAAGATCCAGCCCGATTTCCCAAAATAATTATAGGTTAAAAATGTAATGTCTCAGACGTGCGATTCCAAATCTAGAAACCCTGAATTTTTCAATACTTTTCTCTGGTTTTTATTTTATGATGAAATAAAACATATTGACCTTCTAAGTAATTTCATTACTCAGTAAGATATATTTAAAGATTACTTAAAGTGTTAGTACTTGCATATTATATTCTATTGAATATAATAGCTAGTGTAAAAATGGAATTGCCTGTTTGATATCATAAAAATATCGACATTACAGAGAAATATATCGACATTATAGTTCCCATGTATTTCTATTTCCATTCTAGCCAGAGAATACATTGTTTGAAACAAGAATGAAATACTCAATTAATATCCTTCCCAAATAGAATAACTAATTTTGGGATAGATTTGGGTATTATAATCGAAGTTTATGCTATATCGAGGAAAATCATCGAGGATATTTCTATGCGGCAACTTATTCGACTAGAACGAGTCGAATTCCGCTGTTTCGAGCGATCCCGCCGACGACAGCTATTGATTGTGCCGAAGCGAATTATTAAATATCCCGTTGAAGAGGCACGAGTGCCCAATTATATCACAACTGTCCAATTATACTCGGAGCGCGGCGCTACTTAGACCAGTCGTTTTATGAGTGCAGAAAAGGGGAGAGTCTCGGTTAATGAAGGGTATCGCGGTACACGATCGTAGGAAATTCCACACCGATCATCGAAGCGCGGTATAATAACGCACGGTTCATGGTCAAGTAATTTGCTTTCGAGTTGCGTGCGCTAAATAGCGTAGTCTTTTGGCTCACCGACGCGCAGTAACCAACCGGTCGCGACCGTCAATCCGTCCCATGGACGTAGTAGTATACATGGACCCCGCATACGGCCAGAAAAGTGAAGCCAACATGTAGAAAGACATAGACTCCGCATACAGTCAGAAAAGAGAAGTACAGCCCCTTTGTTCTCTGTCTCTTTCTGCATAGACAAAGTGTGCAATAAGATTTAAGACTTTTACTTGCCAGTCTAGTCGGGGTGTTGTTGCGCTCTATAATATTATGGAAACGAGAAATGGATGCACGCGCGACAAAAAAGTGACAAAATAGGAAGAAAACTATAGTCCCTCTATTCTCGCTCTCTTTCTAGATGGCTTCGCTCTATTAGACGACAGAACATAGGGCATTCGGAGTCCATATATACTATGTCCATGGTCCGTCTGACCCGCCGTGCGCGTGATAAAGAGTGGCGCGCCGGTTGCATTTTGTTTCTACGGTGCAGATAATCGCGCCGCTGAATCGAGAAGGTCGATTATGTAAATACGTACTCCGCCATTTCGCCTTAAGTCGAGCAATCGCGAAATGGATGTGCGCGCGAGAAACTCGTTCATTACGCCGCTCCAGTTACACCGGCCGAACCGTAACGTAAAGTCGATGCAACTCGAATTAATACAACCGTCCAAATGGACGTTTCAATCTCTCTTGCCCTCTCGTGTACTCTCCGTGTGGTCACAAGAGTGTCATTTATTAATAAACGAACTGCGATGGGCGATTTTTCTTTCTCTGGACGCATTGGAATTGTTTACTCGCGATACACCGTTCATTTACACGGCTCTATATCTTATGTCGAGTCCTTATGAGAGTGTGTGCGTGTGTGTGCTCTGCACCGACCGTTCCTCCATCTTCCTGCACGGAAGTGCCTCACGAGTCGTTTCACGCGTGTCCGCGGTACATTTTTCAGCCGGAATCGCCTCGAGTAGGACCGATTAGTCGAGTCGCCGGGAGTTCATCTACGACAATGTACACGCTCCACGGAAAATTAAGGTCCACCCGGATCCCATTCCCGGAGAAACACCGTGAAATGTACACATCGTCCAGAGGAACACCTCTCGTACGATTTACCCCCGTTCCTTCTTTCGAAATAAATTCCAACTACTTTCGCTGAAACGACTTTAAGCAGCCAAGCGCGCGCGCGCGCGCGAAGAATCAACCGTGGCTGAAATTATTCGAGGAAGCCGCGAGTGGAATTTATCGACTACGTCACGGGGAACACGTTCTCTACATATATGTATAATAAACCCAATTTAATAATCAAATGGCGTTGTGGGGGGATCTCTACCAACGCACGTCGTAGTCGCATACTACACTGTGATGAGTCAAAGTTTTCGAGTGCGGGTGCGCCCCTGCCCGTGCTATATCACCCCCAGTAGACTCGTTTTTATTTTCGCCCAGGTATATACGTATATACATGTATATGCACATGCTGGCGCGCGCGCACGCGTTTACATGTAGTATTTATGACGTTACGAGCGACGTTAGCGATAGCGTGCGCGCGCGTGACTTAATGAGCTACGGACAGACAGCCGGTCGGCTGAGTCATTGGTGGGGCACAATGTCGAGCATTATGGAACAGACCCCGTGCCCACCGGGGAATAGCCCAAGCCGTCCCCTCCCCCCCCCTGCAGACCCTCCCGTTCGGAGCGTCGCTTCGTCAGGCTCGTAAACAGATCCATAGACATAATTAAATGCGAGTAAGCGCCTATCAGCCCAGGTAGAAATTAACCTTCGCGCCTAATCTTTCCCCCTTCCTGACGCAAATTGCACGCCGCACTTTCCTCATCGCGTCATTCGCTTGCATACGCGATACGTAATGTACGCAAATTGCGCGCCGAGATAAGAGATAGCGAGAGAGAAAACGCGAGCGGGAGAAAGGGCAGATCGGCCGTAAGATCGGAGATGTAAATGCAAGAAAGAAGAAAAGAAAATGCACGAAATCGACTTTTCACCGTCAGAACGTGTTCGTAACTTCGATCGTTTTATTACATTCGCCTTTCTCTCTATCACTTTCTTCCTTATGTAGGTACTGCCGTTAATCAATTATTCCTATTCACGCATCGATTATCCACGACTCGACGCGCGGTTTTAATAATTCAGCCAAATTTGTTTTCGCGCACATCACGACGCGACCCGATTATTCCCGAGTATTTGAAAAAAATAGGGGAAAATAAATGAAAAAAAATAAACTATTGAATGATCGTATTTATACGTTATCCACACGTCGCTTTTGTGGATACCGGTGTACACAATCGAATACGAATTATTCGGATGATCGGTAGTGAACGCGCTTCCTCCTCCGCCTCCTCCCGCTCCTGTTCGCGTTCAGTTTCGCGTGCCGCACGTTTCGCACGTTGTTGCAGCGGCCGGTTTCGATCTCGCGTTGGAAGGCCTCTCTCGTCACACGCATGCATATCAATAAGGATCCGGGTATATTTTCGTGATACATGAACGAGCGATGGTGGCGGCGGCAGCGGCATTGCGCCACGCGTTTCGCTTTCGTTCGTTTCCCCGACGATCATTTTTCAACGCCACCGAGAGCCACGCCGTCGCGTTGTGACGCTAAATCAACAGCGCACAGAGCGCGAATCAAGAGGAGGAGGAGGAGGGGGGAGGGGAACGGAAGGGGGAGGAGAAGGAGACCCGAGAGAGGAAAAATATAGCCGACGTAACTGCTGCACGGACTCCTGCAAATATATTTCCAACTAAGATTGAAAGTGGGTCGATAAGGGTTTACGTCATCGGGTCGTCGGGAAGATCCCGCACGAGAGGAGAGACGAGCGATAAGTGGAGAGAAGAGAATGGAAAACCACAAGAAAGCGAGAGCGCTTCGGAAGCGAGTGAGGAGACGAACGAGAAACATAGAGAAAAGAATAGAGACAGAGAAGAGAGACCAAGAAAGAGGGCGGGGCAGAAACGAAGGAAAACGCGAGCACTTCTTACAAATGGTGCTTAAAGCGACAATACCCGCGCAGATTACGAATTTTACGACGTGCCCTCCTTATTTTCCACTCGGCGCCTGTACTCTTTCACACGACGACTAACGAGATAAACACGCGCACGCAAACCGAACGACTCGTTCGGCAGCTGCGTCTCAAGATCGTTCAAATTAACGCGGCTTGCACTTACTGCGTGCCGTACTCGTTGCCGCCTGTATTCACTGCGCGACGTCGCGCTCCACGCGACACTTATCTACTGCGCGACATTTCTATCCGTTCACGCGCCGTACGTACCGCGTACCACATCTACTGCGGCCGGAACGACGCCTGCGGCGCGGAAACTAATTTCTTTCGCGCTTCAACGGCGGCAGACGAATAATGCAGCCGAGTTGCGGGGTGAATCGGGCCATCTAAGGTTAAATTGTCACGGAGGGGAAAGACAAGGACGCGAGATGTCGGTTAAGGAGATACAGACAAATTGAAGGCCCGCTTGTGGTGCATCGTCCCGACGAGAATTCCCGCTTCGCGACTGTTTTACACCCAAAAAAAATCTCATTCTTTGCGGAATCCTCTTATTGGCCTCGAGAGAATTCTTCTAAAAAGCCAAAAAGGAGATATTCTGTACCGAAGGAAAGACTTGAAAACTTATTTATAAAATATAAAGCTTACTCACAGAAATAAACGTCATTTCACAGAAATAAATGTTACATCTCACAAATAAATTTTCAAGTATTTTTTTCTTAACATGAGATATTTTTTGAGGGATGCGCGCTCAATCATGAGCAGATATTTATTGACCGCGATTAGTCTGCTGATTATCGCAACAGCCTTTGCAACAATCGATAACATAGCCGGCGATTGTTGCAATGCTGTAAGAGCCGGAAGATACGCAGGACGCGTAGACCAAGTCAATGGCACTTAAATCACCGGGCGCGCACAGAGGCCTACGCTTGACCCTTGTTACGTGTCCTGTATTGGATTATCTATGTCATGCTTTATTACGGACTAATGTCGCGACGGCGAACGCATCTACAGCGATCACCGCGCGATAACTGTCGTCGCGCGACCCGTCACTCAGCTGACGCAAATTCACGGGCGACGGTTGAAGTGAATTCAACGGAGATGATCGTTCGGTGATTCGGCGTACAGATACGCTCACACGAGTGTGTTGGCGAAACGGTACGCGTGTACTGTCGCGATTTTAATGAGAAATCGACCACCATTGACGTGTTTTCTGGGAGCTTTCGTTTCTTCTCGCGACAAAAACATCGAATAGTTTATGAGGCACCACGTATTAAAAATGAAGAGTTGTCGACGGGGCGAGCCGTGGCATGGAAAAAGTAGGTAACGAATGCGTAATCGATTCACAGTTAATTCGCGGAGCGAGCTCTGCTTTCGAAAAATTTTAATTTGAGATTCGCGCGATTGAATTGTTAAACTTAATTGAAACGAGGAGTTCTTCGCTACCTTCGGAAAGTATCTATCGTTAAAAATGACACGAATCGATGGGCGAGACGTAGAGACGTAACGTTATTCTTCGCGAGACCCGAAGTCGATTTTCCCAGAAGACGTCAAGTACGTTACCAGCGACACGCTGGAAAACCGATCATAGATGAAGAGCGATGCGGGCGTTGTCCGCTGAATAGCCAAAGACCCGGAAACGCTGACAAATCCAGAGGTGAAAGGAAGGAGGAGAAGGACGAGCACGGGCGGCAAAAGAGAGAGAGAAGGGGTGAAAGAGGAGCAGCAGGAAGAACGACGAAAAAGGACGACGACGGAAGAAAAATAGAAGCGACGACAACGACGAACGAATTCCTTTGGGCGTGAGAGAAACGCCCGCGCAGAACCCCACCTCCGGTCCGTTCTTTGTATATTCGAAGGATTTCCACTAATGAAATAATTAAAATTACAAAGCTTCGCTCGCGCGACGACGTCGTCGACGACGTCGTCGACGACGACGACGACGACGACGACGACGACGACGAGAACAACGACGACGACGACGATAACGACAACGACGAACGATCGTGTGCGCCGGAACCTCGGTGCTCTATTTCCCCTTTCGTCTCCGGCACCTTCTCATTCACTCAGGACGTCTTTACGCCCGTCCCTTTGCCCGCGGGGAACCAGTAACGGTTCAACGAGAATCAATGAAAATTCCCGACGGAACGGCTTTGAAATTCCATTAGAAAATCAAAGACGTACCTCGTTCTCTCCACTGCTGTTTCGTTTATCGCCCAGTTCGTCGTTGTCGTCATCGTCGTCATAGGAAAGCTTCTCCCTCTCTCCCTCTCTCCCTCTCTCCCTCTCTCTCCCTCTCTCTCCCTCTCTCTCTCTCTCTCT
>NW_022639568.1:12983-18980 GCF_010583005.1 Odontomachus brunneus
TCTCTCTCTCTCTCTCTCTCTCTCTCTCTCTCTCTCTCTCTCTCTCTCTTCCGTCGTCTCAAATATATTCTAATCAGGTGTTCCGAATATCTCTAACAGATCAATGGAACGTATCGCGATTTATCCATTTTTCAATAACTCACTCATTTGAAACTTATACAAATGTAATCAAAATTTAAGAAGGTTGCTAATGGCTAATCGCTCGATACACGCTCGGTGGAATAATTGGTGGTTTCGACGGAAGACGAGCGAAACGAGTCCATAATTGATGAAATCCGAATTTCTCAAGCACGAAGAAAAGTTCGAATCTCGAATAGACACTGTACAAATGGACACAGAAACGTTCGCTTCGTTTTTCATTTTTTTTTCACATATATCACGAGAGAGAGAGAAAGAGAAACTCCCAACTGTAATTCTGATTCTACTGCTCATATATATTTTATTTAAAGTCTACTTGGTATTCTGAAGTCTATATTAAACTCTTTTGGTTCTATTTCATCTATACTAATTTTATCGAAGAGTCCTCTTTAAAATCCACAAATTCGGTATTTTCTGCCATTTAAAGGCGCGAAATAGGATTTCAATTTCTAAGTCTACCAAACGTACGCTGATCCTTCAGAATATGTTAGACTCGAATTAGACAGCGCGATTTGACAGCACGACTAAAATTTTAATTCGGAATGTCTAATCGCGAAAATCGAATCGCCAATTTCCGTTATATTTTCGACGCGAGAACGAATCGATGATCTAAAAAGACGCGTGGCGCGGGGAGGAGCGGTGTACACGCGCGTAACACAATCTATGTTCAAACACCCGCAGGATCCCCGGTATCGAGTTGCTGGCTTTAGGTGGCGTTATTTGAGACAACCACCTGGGGCACGTATACACCGGATCGGACGTGGAACTTCAGGAGCCAGACACGACGAAAGCACTTCGTGGATGAGTGTCGGGGGCTGCTCTTCGGCCCTCGTTTCGCCGCTATCTGGCTCTCTAAAGTTGACGACACAAAGAAAAATCGATCGAAATGTTCACACGTGCTATGTTCGACCCTTCAACCGCTTTCGAAAATATCTCGCACACGCCCATCCCCTCCGCGACTTTTCCTCCCATCCCGCCTACCTCGCACGCGAGTATCGATCGATCGTTAATAAATCAAAAGAAAAACCAAAGTCCGTTACATTTGCAAACACCTGTGAGAACGTTAATAATTCCTTGTTTCGTAAACACGAAGGAAAAAGATACAAACAGAATATACACTAAGAAAAAAAATGTAAATAAATATATCTTTGATTAGTAAGAGCTGAAGCTCTATATATTGGAACAAATATTAAATGCTGGGGAATAACACTGTTTAACAGTGTTAACGCATATGCCGGATAAATTTTTCAGTTTAAAATTGTTCAGTTAAAATTGTATACTTCGTATAGCCTTTGCATAGAATTGTAAAAAACAAAAGCTAGTATTTGTAATTGTTACATAGAGAAATAATTATATATTATGGTCAAGGGAACCATTCCTTTTAATTCTACTGTTCGTTCTAATTTTGGTGATAATAACATTATATGCATATTACTACTACTATTTTACTACAAAAAATATGATAAAAAATAACTATAATTTTAGTAATATTAATCATATTTTTCAAACCTCCCAGCATTTAATATTTGCTCCAATATATAGAGCCTTGACTCTTACTAATCAAAGAAATGTTGAATTAAAATTATATACTTCGTATAGCCTTTGTATAGAAGAAACAATATTTAGTATTTGTAATTATTACATAGAGAAATAATTATATATTATAGTAAAGGAAACCATTTTTTTTAATTCTACTATTGGTTCTAATTTTCGTGATAATAACATTATATGCATGTTACTACTACTATTTTACTACAAAAAATATGATAAAAAATAACTATAATTTTAGTAAAATTAATCATATTTTTTTCTCTCTCAATATGCAATGACACGAGAAGGGAACACATGAAACAACATATAAATTATACCGGCGTACGGAGATACACCACGTTATCATACGACATCGATAAACGATAAATACTTATCAATTTATAAGCTGCTATTTTATCCACAGCCATCGCCTCTGCGTGACAGGCGTCTCAGTTTCCATTGATGCTATTTTGATCGTCGTAATATTCGCGTTTGAAATCACGTCGACTTCGCGGAACTACTTGGATTTATTGGGATAATATGCGAATATTTCCGATGCAGCAGGTTTGGTGAAGATAAACAGGTAATAAATGTATCACTTCTCACTGTCCTCTCGATCGCTCAACTTCTCTCGAGAATTTTTCGATTCTCTTCGACAATCTCTGGTATTTGCAGTGTTCTAGAAAGGTGCCATCAAATCATAACCAAATAGCCAGGTAACGAGATACAAACAGTGCGTCCGTAGTGCGAGGGGAGGATATCTCGGCAAGAGGTAAGGCTAGGGGACGACGACAACGGAGGACGAGGAGGTTTGTCACGCACACTCTCTGTCGGGACAAACTGTGAGCAAAATACTCGGACTGATTGTAGTAGAAATGCGCGGGTGTCTCATAAATATCACACCGCTCCTTTGAACCGCGAGGAAACACCGGAAACCGAAGTGAGAGGAATATCTCGCGGGTGTCTCGTAATTAAAGAATGCCGCGAGCGAGCTTTTTCTATCTCGCTATTGTTATGCCGATTGTGTGTATCACGGTCAACGTAGCCTCAAAAGGACGGCTACGCAACGAAGCCACTTCTATAAGCGATTAAACTTACTAAATTAGTTCCAACAGCGGAATACTCCGCGGAAGAAGATATAAATTATGCTTAAATATTCGCCCCCCTGGCGAAAATGTTCGAGAGATTCCCGGATATTTGAAAGATAGCGCGTGTAACGCGCTAAATTGCGTATTCAGAGTCGAAAAGATTCCATAAATAAGCAGTAGTTGCCGCCACTGACGTTCACATCAAAATCAGGTTGGCGCAACAACACAATCATATATACACAATATATTACATATTACTATATATACACAATTATTATTATATTATATTGTAGAGATTATCATCTAAATCACATGCACTGTGACAGAAAAAATATCTAAGAAATAAAAAATATTTATTCGGTGCGTACACAGGGAGAACGATTTAGTTGAATCAAATAAACGCTTCTTTGGAATAGTCCAAAAGAATTTTTTGAATAAAATTTTGTTTGAAGCAACAAAAATATTTATTTGCGGCTTAGTTTCAAAGAAATATTTTTGTTGTGTCAACCAAATAATTTGGACTATTCCAAAGAAACATTTATTTGCTTCAATAAATCGTTCTCTCTGTGTACTACCAACATATTTACTTGTGTATGAAATATGTAAGTGAAAATATGACATATTTCTCAGATAAAAATACATTTTCTCTAAACTTTAACTTTTCACTGAAAGCAGTTGTTGATTCTATTTAAATTTATTCTATGAGAAAACCAAGTTTAAATAAATAGAGATTATTGGTACCGAATAAACATTTATTTTTCAGATTTTTTCTCTCAGTGTAAAATTAATAGTTAAACAGATTGCAAAATGGATGAGAAAGTACCGCGAAAAACAATGAGAAGTTTAATGGAAAAAAATCACGGTGCGCTCCAGTTTTATTTACGCACACTAGTTTTAAAACGCGAATATTGCAAAATCAATGTGTTTTATAAGATAAATATGTTCGAGTCTTTAAACACAATTATTTCAACATGTGGTATATAAGCAAATTAAATTTTCCCGATAACCGTGTGGAAAATGTCACAGTTATTTCATATTTCGTTTTAACGGGAGATGCACCGAGACGTTACGTTCAACAGAGCTTTGTTTCACTTTACCTTGAACTAGTCTGTTGTTGTTGCTGCTGGTGCTGTTCTCAGGAAAGGAGTCTCAGGATACACAACCAGCATCTCTCGTCTTTTCTGTTGTTGAAAGATGCCAGAACACTCGCGACGCGAAAACGGCGGTTTCTTCGCCGTCGTATACTGAAACGGAAACGCACTTTTTTATTTTGCACTCTTCCTAATTCGCGTGTCGTAATTTACTCGACGTACACACGAGCGGATTTGGAGAAATCACGCGCGACACTGTGCGTATCTCGCTATCCAACGCCGTTATAAACCGGCTCACGTCTACACGTGTTGTTATTTAAAAGGTTGTTATTTGGAATTTTCGATACTCGCGCTACACGTGACAATGCGATACTTATCGTAACGCGACAACGTATGATGTCAGCTTATCGCGCGATTTTCTCTTTTTTTTTTAAATCCGTACTCACGAAAACCCTTGAGAACAATGAGAAGTTTTAAATGTAATGAAAAAAAATCATGGTGCGCTCCTGTTTCATTTACAAGATAAACACTAGTTTTGAAACGTGAATATTGCAAAATTAACGTATTACAAGATAAATATACTCGAGTCTTCAAACACGATTATTTCAACATGTGGTATACAAGCAAATTAAATTCTCCCGATAACCATATGGAAAATGTCACGGTTATTTTCGATTTCATATTGTGAAACACTTTTAAAACGATTTCGACGTACGAGTGTCACCTATTCTCTTCCCCTTGCCACCCCGCTCACTCGAGCTCTTACAAAGTTAAATTCACAATTATTTGAATCTTGATACACACTACGACGTAGAATATTTACTGATATAAAGTTGTTACTATGTTACTATGTCTCTTTTCTTTTAAAATATACTTTACACCCGTCAAAAGTATAAAACTAACGCTCCGTCGAGTGATTTTACTTCGAGATTATCCATTGACTTTTAACATAGAGTAATAATTAATATCCACTTTGATGCAAATGCAAAAATCAATGTCTTTCGTATTTATACGATTAAAATTCGATCGTTATCCTACAGAAAGACGATTTCACGTTCAACGGAAGCGCGGTAATTTTCCCCGTTTAACAGTTCTTGTTTCAAGTCGCTACGACGTCTACAAGTGAAGTTATTAACAATTATATCGATCCGCGCTCTAGATCATTCGGCGTTATCGCTGCGGTATGTCGCGACGTGGCGCGTCAATGGACATCGGAATGCGACTATGGCTACGGGTGAGTCACCTTGCGCGGTCGCACGCACGTAAGCGCCGGCACGCGCTCGCTACCTTCCCCCCCCCCCTCCTCCGGCGGCTTAGATAAGCACGTACCCCACTCAATTGCTCGCTGTAACTAATGTAGTCGTTCACCTCACTTTAAAAGTAAATGCAATGCGCCGACATAAGAGCAAATATCAAGTGTCATGTAAGTGCGAATTTCGAGTTTAAATCTGAATAAATAAATAATAGGTATTATATATATAAATTAAAAAAGATATATATATATATATATATATATATAAAACCTATTATTTATTATTTATAAAATAAAAATAATAAGCCATTAATTTGCTCATTATATTGCAACAAAATTAAAAATAATAGACGTTATAAATAATAGGCATTATATATAAATAAGCATTACATATAAATAATTAGGAAAGAGAGATATATATATCTCTCTTTCCTAATTATATATATCTCCTAATTATATATATCTCTCTCTTTATAATGAGCAAATTAGTGGCTTATTATTTTTATTTTGTTGTTACATCGATTTATTCGCGACAGTTATAAGGAAAGAGAGAGAGAGAGAGAGAGAGAGAGAGAGAGAGAGAGAGAAAGAGAGATATATATATATCTCTTCCTTAATTTCTATATATAATACCTATTATTTATTTATATGTAATGCTTATTTATACATAATGCCTATTATTTATAACGTCTATTATTTTTAATTTTATAGCAATATAATGAACAAATTAATGGCTTATTATTTTTATTTCATAAATAATAAATAATAGTATATATATAAATTAAGAAAGAGAGATATATATCTTTCTTTCTCTCTCCTCGCGAATAATCGAGATATATGTATCTCTCTTTCTTAATTTATATATATATATATATATATATATATATATATATATATA
>NW_022639568.1:18990-99249 GCF_010583005.1 Odontomachus brunneus
ATATACCTATTATTTATTTATATGTAATGTTTATTTATATACAATGTCTATTATTCTAACGTCTATTACTTTTTATTATTACAATATAATAAGCAAATTAATGGCTTATTATTTTTATTTCATGTTGTTACGTCGATTTATTTGCGACAGTTATAAGGAAAGAGAAAGAAAGAGAGAAAGAGAGAAATCGTCGCACGAATTGCACGATTTATGGAAGAGGACGATGCGTAATACGCACATCTCCGACGAAAAACGCGAAACTACTTAATGCGGCGCGCGTTCGGGATGAAGATTCCCTAAGAAAGAGCCTTCAACGAGCGTAACTAATGCGGAGATATACATAAACGTATCTCGACGTGGATGCAAATAGAAAGAAGAAAAAAAGAGACGAGTATTCACCTCCGCGACCGGCACCCTCGACGAGGTCCTTGCTTCAAGGGGCGCAAGGATGTACTCGACAGAGGCACGTTGCGAGAAAGAAGCGATGAGGAGGAACAGCAGTAGCAGCAAGAGGTGGAAACGGTGGATGGAGGAGCCGCTGTATTCGCCGACAAATACGTCGCGTCCGTCTTCGCTGAAAAAGAAAGGAGAATAATAGGTACACTGACAACGTAGGGGGTGGCACAAAAAAATGCAGAGAGAGACAGACGCCTGGACGAGAGGGAGAGACGCTTCAACATTTTGACTCGTATTATCGCATCGCATTCGCGACGGAACCCCTCGAGCCGAATAAACAAAAAGAAAATACTTCACGCGCGGTGAAAAATCCTTCGCCCGTTCGCGAGGAAACTTTTAATATCACTCGCGCTTCTCCATTTACACGATCGTCATCGACACGCGTTATCGAGACACGGGACATTTGGCACAGAGAGAAAGAGAAACAGTATCGAACTTTCACGGAGCACTTTTCGATATCGATCGCGAGGAAATCACAAAAAGAAACGTGCACGAAGGTGCAGAAAAACACGGAAATAACTCGACATTGACAGCACGCTTCGCATTGCCATCTCTGAGCGACACCTCGCAGTCAATCACCACCGCGCGATCATCGACAATATGATTATCGACAGTGATTACCGACAATATATGATTATCGACAGTATTATCGTTATCGACTCTGTCGGTTAATATGTACGCCACAAGTAGTTACCTACATCCTTAAAATTACAGAATTTCACAATACCGTGCGACGATTGCGTTAACAAAGCATTGTCGAAATATTTTGATTTTTACTGCCATGATATAAGCGCGCGCTTTACGATAGATTCTAACCTAATCTCACCTAATCTCGCGTGTTTGTTATGAAAGCTCGATAATTAATAATCTATAACGAAATTTACAACAAAGACTTTATATAAAACAGGAAATTTTTCTACTGCCCGGTCAATCAATAATGCGACCACTTTTTTACGTGCTGTGATCTATAATGTAGCATTAATTTATTATAGAAAAAGAGATTTGGGACAAAAAATAATTGAAAAATTAACACGTTTGGAAAAACAGAAATAATGTGTCAGAGCCACTTTATCCCGCGGATAAGAAGAACGAGGGGATTATAGACATTGCGACACAGTCGCTGAATCGTCAAAAAAAAAGATTAGTTTACTTATTTATTATTAAGAAGTATTTTATGTATATATAATTTCCCCATGACTCGCGGTCGCATTAGCTATTGCGCAAAATTAGATCCTCTCTCTAACTATACACCTCCCTTGTCTTTGTCTAACTCAATCTATCTCTATCTTTCTTTCTTCTAAATCACAAGTCGCACGAGATATCTACAGGTAATTACGTGAAATTAACACCTGATATTCAAGAATCAGAAATGAAACTCACCAGATTTCCCGGCCTCTCGGGAACGTAGGTTGCGACGAGTCGCTCAGAGGTTATGACGAGTACGAGTCCTGTGCATCCCCAATACTGGCGAGGTGGTCCCGGCGGCTGTCCAACGACATCTACGACGCAAAACACGCGAAATTCATTTTCGACAATAATCCTCAACACGAGTCCGATATGTAATAGCGATTTGAACTTCGAATAGCAAACGTAACGATCGCGCAATCCTTGCTCTGACGGATCGCTCCACGATGATTCCCGATAACGATCGCGTGATACTTACTCGATCGTTCTGGAAACGACGCGCGGAATCACTCTCGACGAACCGAAGTTGCGGCGTAGTAACGGTTTTGCAAATACGTGCAAGTCGCGGTCGTTCAATGTACGAATTGAACGTTGCAACGATTAAGATTCTCGAAGAGTTCGCGCGTACTTCACTCGACACTCCGAACGGTTTGGCGAAAATTCATTGCACCGATTACTTGATACTTCGCCACAGCTTCATGAAACTTATTCTTGACGTACGCGACAACAATCCGCGTACGGAGAATCACTCTCAACAAGCCGGGAACGCGAAAAGTCGCGACACTTCAAATCATTATCGACGCTCTATTCGATGTACCAACAAGCTATTCACTCGCGCGGCCGCGATCCGATCTATCTCTCTATTTATCTATCTCGCGGTCTATCTATCCGTAACAAACGTGCGGAACTTGTTTCTAGCGTTACCAGACGATAGTTTGGGCGTGAGATTTACCTTCGTCGACAGGGATTTCCAGAGAATATATTTTTCGAATGCGTGTGCCGCCGCGCCGCGACCGGCCTGTCCGCTGGCCATGATGCAAGTGGACCTATCGACGTATCAAAACGCCACAGCAGCGCGCTAACCGACCAATCACAGTCGCCCATTGAGTTACTAAAACCGCGCAATATGAAAGCTGCAAGAATGCTTGTAGCACATATCTACATATGTATACACACAATTCTGATTACTTTTAACAACACTTTGCCATAGAGAACATACGAAATTTACTTTTGAACATTAGCATTATTCGTGTTTTATAGTTCTATAGTTTAATATATTAATCAGCAAGCTTGGTTGTTTAAATGTTTGTACAAAATATATTTGCATATTCACACAAAAATTAATTTACATTAGTATGAATAAAGAATTGGTTTTTTCTCGTTTATTTGTAATTAAAAATTTATTAACAGTAGATATTTTTCCATGCATCATCATCAGTTAATAATTAGATAAGATAATAAATGCCAGGACATGCTGCATACATCAATATAATAAAAATCTCTTTACTCCTTCCAAGTTTTTCCCTCAAAAATCCCTTCAATTCCTCTTTAATTATTTTCCACAATGTGCAATATAGTATTAGACAAACGACTGATACGTATAATTAATTCATGAATAATACTAGCATCCCTACAACACAATTCTATTATATTGAATGTGTCTAAACAATTAAGAAAAACTTTCTTTTGACAAATACATCAAAGTTAAATTTCTAAACTCTCAATAAAATCTCACAAAACTACAAGGCAACTGTGAAAATATTATTGCTATCCAAAGCAGCATAATTAGTTCTCTTAAATATAACCTGCTAATAGTAATAACTTACACATGACATTCACCTTTGATAATAAGAAAGAAATCTGCCTAATCTCTAAGATTATTTCGTAAAGAAATTCTTTATTACAAATAGTATACATTCATACATTATCTTCGTTACTATAAAAAGATAATGACAAGTCGGAATATAACAAAAATTATTATATTTTATTTATAATTATAAGGTATAATTTAATAATTATAATAATTTAATTATTGATGTTGGCATTATTCAATCATTAGATAGTGATTTTGACTTTTTCTTTTTCTTTCGTACAGGTGTGTCTATTTGTTCAACGTGACCATTCTTAACGTGCTCATTCTCCTGGCCGTTCTGTAGTATGTTGGCTTTTCTCTTTTTATCTTTATTTTTCTTCTTAGGAGACACTGTACTTTCTCGCTCTACAGAGATCAATGATTCCTCCAAAGCTTCTTTCATAACATCAATGTTCTTCTTAGGTATCTCTCCTGTCTCGAAGAACTTGAGCCGGTCTTCCACTTGCTGTCTCAACTTTTCACCGAACACGTTTGTCGGAACGTCTAGGAAGCAATCAATCCTGGAAGCCATTGAACATTTATTCGCCAAGTACCTCGATATCCTGCCCTTATCTTTGGCACCGGCACGGCCGATGAATGTGGAATTAAAGAGTAGTCCAAATTTGGGTGTGTTTCCTCTGGTTTTCAATGCCCTGAACAGCGCCTTCTCCGCGCCCAAAATCTGGACAGTCGAAGCTGGAAATTTCGCCAGATTGGTGAGTGACCCAGCGTGCGCGATCAATCTAGCGCCGGTTTGATCGCCGATTAAAGACGCAAGATTTGGCGCCACTCCAGACATTTTGCTTCGCAAATATTGTGCCAGACGCTCGCGATAATCGCCCAGCGAAACAACGCGTTTGGCGAATATTTCGATATTCATGAGATCGATTAGACTGATGTCCATTCCCATGGACGACTTAGAAGCGTCAATGATCGCCTGTGCTTTGATTGTGTCCATAACAACTTCTTCAAGGGCTTCAAGCTTCTCTTCTGTAAGTTCTTTCCTATTTTGAATCACTTGAGCCACTTTTGCATACATATAATTTTCCGAAACTATTTTTACGAGTTCGGGAAAGTGATAGCCGTACCATTCTCTGAAATCCAATCAAAGAGAGAGTTATTTTTGAGTGCTCTATTTATTTCAAGCTATCAAAAGAAAAGTAATATTTTTCCAAATAAATCTTATTAGACTAAACTTTGATATAATTAAGAATTGTTAGAAATTAGATTGAGAGAAAAACAAATTGAAAATTATTCTTGATAAAGTTTTATACAAAACAAAATTTGTTCAACAGCAATTAAATGAGAAAGATACCATACGTACCGTATACGCATACTAAATGTGTTAATATCCTTGTCTAATTGATCCATTAAGCCTATGGTATGGATTATCATATTATCTACTCGATGAATATTGAATTTAACCTTGGCTCTGGAATAGCTGTGCCCAAGACCAAGTTGTGCAACTAATGCACTCTGGGAGGTGAAGCCTTTCACCAAGTCATGAAAATGAAATCTAATGCCACGAATGATTTCAGGTACACCATTCATGTGTTCACACTTTATACCCAGAGCTTCAGTGATGTTCGCACCAAGCTTGGGATCAGCAACACCAAGAACAATATTTTTCTCTGTAGATCTTGGTATGCAGGAATCTAGGAAAATCTGCAACTGCGTTGGAACAACTCCTTCCGAGATATAGTTGATATTCTCCAGAGCAACTACTGCGGTCTTGAAGGCTGAGAAGCCAACAAGACTCACAATGCTTTGGAAACGTGACAAATCTGTGACGGAAGCTTCTATTTGGGGCAACAACATTCCAATCTCCTCAAATTCTTTGATACGGAATACTGCATACCCAGAAGCATGCTCAAACAGGATAAATAGCTTCTTCTGGAAAAAGTAAAACAAAATATGACGACGTTACCATTACAAACAGAAAAAAATAATGATCGTTATTGAAAAAAGTAATGATGTTACAAATAACATGTTACTTCCGACTTTGATATTACACGTGGAAACAAATATAACAAATAAATTTGTAGAAATATTGCATAATCATACGTAAGAGCAGTTTAATTTGTACTCACCATTTGTGCTTCTTTATAATTGCAACAGGAATTTCAGCAAAAAAACCAAACACCTCGAGTAACAGTTTCTGAATAACTATACCAGGTTAGGTCAATCCGTCCTTCCTTCCTTCCTTCCTTCCCTCCTTCCTTCTTTCTCCTTCTTTCTTCTTATTATTATTTTACTTGGACTCAGACTTATGTCTATTATCTTTTCATTCAAGATACGAATTCCAAAAAAGTCAGGTCCAAATGTGTTCAAACATAAAGCGTAAGCGTGTTAACGTAAAGCCTGTACAATTTCGTGGTTGTAAGTAGTTGTAAGTGATTACGACAACCAATCAGAGTAAAGTAATCAGTGAATAAAACATTCGGATTGGTTGACTCTTACGTTCACGACTACGCTTACGCAATTGTAGAATGGGCTTAACGGCGATTAAGCCCATTCTACAATTGAGTAAGCATAGTCGTGATCGTAAGAGTCAACCAATCCGAATGTTTTATTCACTGATTACTTTACTCTGATTGGTGTCGTAATCACATACAACCACTTACAACCGCGTTCACGCAATTGTAGAATGGGCTTTAAGCTGGCCACACACACTTTTCGTAACAGTAATCGTAAGACGTAACGTAAGAATTGACCAATTACGATCCAGTTCAGTGGTGCAGTAAGAGTGAGACAAGTATATCTTATCTCGCCCTAACTTATTGCTTTACAAATGGCGCTCAACCATAAGAAGTTATTTTTTTCAACGGATTTCCTCTCAATTGGGGGACACGAATCAGGGGCTCGATTCTTGACGGTATGCGAATGAGATACGCATGCGAAAATGTATAGTTCACGTTACGTACACTGTAGATTTTCGCATGCGTTTCACACACCGTCAAGAATTGGGCTCCAGGGGCCCTATTCCGTAACTACTTACTGACAATTGTCGAATCGATAGACGTCGTTGCGCAGCTTTTTTGTATCACAGAAAAGCTGCGCAACCACGACTACCGATCCGACAATTGTCGATAAGTGGTTATGGAATAGGGCTCCAGGACCACTTTCTCTACTCGCGCCCTATCAAGTTCGATCTCCTTATCTCTTATTTCATGCTTCAATAATTAGCTTGGAGCAGTGAGCCCTACACGTACTGGAGTGAGCTTTTATAGGTTTGGTGGTAAGGCTGTCTCACTTTATACTTAACCAATCAGCTCGTTTGATGGTAAGGCTGTCTCACTTTATACTTAACCTCAGACAAAGACAGCCTTAGGGTGGAGTCCCATGACACATATTTTCGCGTAACCGCGTAACCAATCACATCTTTCTATTCTTTTAGAAGTTCCAACAGAAATACTATACGTCGCAATTTATTGGTTACGCGGTTACGCGGTATGTGGAAAATACATGCCATGGGACTCCACCCTGACGGTCAACTGTATATTAACACACTTGGTAAAAATCACCAAGTGAAAATAAAAAAAATGAACGAATAGAAGATTTACAATTTTATTGATCAACATCTAGTGAATTTGCTCACTTGCAATTTTATTAATACACAATCGATCCTATGATTGGTCATCTACTAAGGAATATTAAAATATTTAAAGATCTCTAGATAATAAAATGGCGGCAATACGGTTGGCGGGAGATTCAAATATAACCGCGAAATAAGAGTTTAAAAAACTATGCATTCTTCTTGATATCATCCTCATATTGTTGTATGTTATCGATGTCTTCACGTTTTCTTCGAGAATTTCATAAATAATTTCCCACAACATATAATACAAATATTCGATATAACTGCAACGAGAAAATGACTGATATATTTAATAATACCTACGATTAATTAGCCAGTAATAGCGTCCTTATAACGTCCTAAAATGTTCCGTTATGGTCAATGTGTTAAGGTAATAGACGCGAAACGTCTATTTCAAAATAATCAAAATAAGATTTGTGAAAAAAACTTTTTGTGCACGTTGGTAACACTACAAATGTTTGTTGCTGTCGAGAAGCAGTAGTTTGGTGTCGTTGAGGCGTCATTTTATACAACAGTGGTCGAGTGTCCTGATGAGATATTTCGCGAAGTTACAAGGCATTCGAAGACAACCATGGAAGCATTATTACCATCTGAAATAGCTCGACTAGTTCTTGGTAAGCGCAACCTGACTTAATTATTCTAATCTTTGATTCTAAAACGTTACCCCGCCGTAACCTCTTTCGTTGATACTGAATCTGTTTACTCGTATCAACTTGATACAAAGATCGATACGAAGATCGATACAAAGATCAATTTGCAACAAAATATCTTTCAGTATCTTGTGAGCATAATCTAACTCATTAATCACTCATTAATTTTGGGACCTCTTCAAAAAAGGTTCATAAACTCTCTTCTTTGTTATCCCTACTCTTCAGGAATAACTGCTTGCTTTTTATCTTGTTTATATTGTTACTTGATAGCAGATCATTGTTATTATGTAACAAATTAACTTTTAATTTTACCAATGTTATATGTACAGTTGTGTTTGTTTTTTCTAGGTTACCTGGAAGATCAGCAGTGTACAGAAGCAGCTAAACTTTTTTTGGAATCATCTCCGCATTTACAAGAATGCCGTACAGTAGTTTCTTGTGGAAAACGATTCAGTACCAAAGTTAATGGTTTAACACTGATGGATGTTATTGAAAAATTTTCTGCTATTAGCACCATGAGTGAGTTATCTTATTCAACTTGTTTATTAAGAATACTAATAATTATATTACTGGTAAAGCAGCTATATCAAATCCAAAAAGATTGACATAATATACGAATAAATTCAGCAGTAGAATCCATATGTTCATTTTGTGAGAGTTCCTCTTTCTTATACAAGTGCTGTTTTTGTACAGTTCAAGAGCGATTAAACAAAGCCACAGACTGTGAGCAGTTAAAACATTGTGGGGATCTAATAGAGCAGCTAAAGTTCCTTGTGGAGGAACCACGTGGTCAGCGATTTGTTGTGAACATAAATGTACCTTCTCAGGTATTTTATTATTCTAGCTTTTTCTCAAGATATTCTTAATACACTAGGACAACCCACCCTTAATATGTCTGATGTATCAAACATTTTTTATGCCAATATATGTGGGAGTTAAGTATGAGAGATCCTGTAAAACAATATGATATTTACAATTGAAAGTGAATTGACATTAAGTGAAATCTTGCTACTTTATAGAATAACTCGCAAGCATCAAATGGCTCACCTATTCTTGCGAATAACATGCGTAGAAGGCGCCATAGTAACAGCGAACGGAACAAACGCCCTGTTAAATCCCAATCAAATACAGCGCAACAGCCTGATGTCCTAACGACCTCACGTATGTTCGCCTTTCTGTCGCTTTGCGTTCGTTGCGACCGTTGTACTGTAAAACTTGAAATACATGTATCTCAATTTAACAGCGATTTCTCACAATGTGGATACAACTCCGTTGGAAAGTCTGCCTGGGAATATTAATATGTTTAAGCAGGCGGAATCTAGCAACAGGACTGAGAAAAGAGACGACAATATTGCGCATGAGTCGCTTGGTCAATATGACTTTGAGAAAAGTAATGATATAAATATGTATATTCTGTTAAAATTAAAGTGTTACTTTAAATTAATTGGAGAAATAAAAAGATTCTGCGTTATGCAACTTTGCAAAGAATTATGAAGTCGACTAATATTCTGAAAAAGCAATTCGAAGCTGCAAATCTATTCTAAAATCTTAAACTTTATCTAAAATCTGAAACTTTATCTTCAACGATGTGGTAAACGGCAGCGTATCTAATAATAATCTAAATCTAATAATATTTTTATTTAATATTAAATCTAATAATATTTGAAAAACAAAAAAGGTATTTTTTGCGAAGTTACACAGGTTTGAATTTCGTCGTTCTTCTGACTGATTCAAAGCGATTCTTTAATCTTATTATTTAGGAGTATGATAATATCAATCAAGATGCATACAATTGATTTAGCTTGTTCTCTCTTTCCTCCTTCTCTGTTCGTGTAGACGATGGAATGTGGAATACACAACATTTTGAAACCGATTTCAATGGCAAAAAGAAGGAGATAGCCAACATTATGACAAGCACGCCGTCACTTAAACGATGTACAACTGCGACAAATACGGAAGAGCTATTACAATTCTCCAGCGCGGAAGTGCAAACCACTCCTTACGAGATACCCGAGTCGGAGTCTGAATCGAATGATGAACCCATCGAGAATCTTAGTGTAAGCCCCTGGATGATATTAGCTATCACTGCATTTACCTTGTTCCCTTGTATTTGGGATTGTGTCGCACTTTCTAAAGGAACTTTCCAAGCCACCTATACAAAGATACTAACGAGCATTGTTGTTATTAAGTGTCCACTCGTATACATTTCCAGATATTAACGAAAGAAATCTTGAATCGTACAGAATTACAAGAATGTATTGCCGAAAATATCAATAGAGCAATCATTCCTACGGACTTATCTCTGAGGGATGAGTGTTTCAACGAATCGATTGGCGAAGGGAACACTTCTATTATGGCCGAGTTGAATAATGCTATTAAGTCGATTGTTGAAGCGACAGAGACCGATCCCGTATTCGAGAAGTTCCTCGATGAGATCATCGGGCCGCATACGGAGACCGACACGAGTCCGGAAGAAGATGGTGAAGGAAAGCACAGCCCAAAGTTTCTCAACGAGTAAGTACATATACTTGTTATCTCTTTTTTATTACAAGTATAGTGATTTGCTCATATTGCAATATCGTCATATTTGTAGAGTGGAGCAAGAGAAACACGTAGAAGCTACTTTTGGCAACGTCAGCTCACCAGAACCAACAATAGTGGATACCAGGACGTCCGCAGAGAACAATGCCGCAGATGTGCCTCTGAAGCATAGACTACGCAGCTCTTCCAGACAGCAAAATAATAGAATCGAGGATGAGGCCGAGAAAAGCAAAGATCAGGAGAAGGAACAGAGCTCTTTGGAGGATCAGAATGCAGCCGCGGTGTTAAGTATTGTAAATGCTAATATTACCAATAACACGTCCAATGAGAAAAAAATTGTCGACAACGTGAAAGAATCAACGGTCGCAGGTGAAATTACGGAGGAAAATGTCCAAATGATGATATCTGCTGCAGTGAGTAAAGAGGACACAACAACAAAGTCTTTGACGTCGTCGAACATTCAAAGAATGAGCAACGTAGTACCGTCTGCGAACGGCAATACGGAGTCTAAAGTCAAGAAATCGACGGTGAAGCGACCGAGGCCCACGAAACCAAAACGTGACCAAACAATTAACGACAATCAAATCATGACAAAACAGGAGATGATGACCACACCGACGCTAGTGGTATGCTCGAAAGAAGAGATAAGTAACCTCCTGAGTATGAATCACTCGTCGACCATCAGATCAACCTCCACATCCCGTTTTATCCCGATCGCTCCGAAAGATCCAAGCAGAATCGCCGGATCTTTAGAAACTATGTACCTAAGAACAGTGAACCTAGCACAAAAACTGCCAATTCTAGTGGATGAACCGGGCAACTCGGGTCAAGCCTTGTCACAATCTCAGAGGAGTACCACCAAGGTGAGCAAAACGGTAAAAACCGTGCATAAAGTTGATGCAACATTGACACCCGTTATCATTGATCAGCGGCCCTTAATCCCGACGGAACCTATGCAGATGATTGGTAAGCTCGCGGCGGGTGAGTCCCAAGTGATCACGCTCTACGGCAACGAGAGCAGTGCGAAAACGTCGTTGGACAGTGCCAATATGCCTACGATCAACCTGGAGGAGAATATCAGTCTGTCGGAGAGCGGTCTCTCGCCGTACGTGAAATTCAATTGCAGCAAGATCGGTCAGAGCCACAATCTCTCGGACATCGATCTGACACCCGTGATGGAGAATGTAAAGTGCACTGCCACCACGACGATGACGATCGACGCCACCACCGCGGAGCAGCAGCCAACAGTCTCTACGAACACGGATATTATCACAAAACGTACACCGAAATCTCTGCTGAAAAGCCGCTCCAAGAACCGCAGACTGAGTCTGTCCACACCACGCAAACGAAGCAGCCATATAAGAGCGCTCGATTTCAGCACGCCGCCGAAGGTGATCAGCTCTGCTAGGAAGGCAAACGCGAACGAGACAACGAAACGCTTGAAATCCGTTTGCAGAACATCGTTGTTCAAATCACCGTCGTTCTCTAATTCATCCGCTATGACCACGCAGAAGCAACAAAGCCCGGTGAAGATTTGTCAGTCTTACAAGATTCCCATAGCCACCAGGAGTCCCGCGCCTAAATTAATGGGCGGATGGGACAAATTCAACGGCGTCGGCGTTATTATCGGCGATGTATCTTCTCATGGGAGTACCAGTGCATCCTCTTCTTCCGAAGACCGAGCTCAGCACAAGACGTCGAAAATGCCGGCAGAAATTTGGGATGCTGATCTACGAAAATGTTTGCAATCAAACAAAAAAGACGAGACCGAGGTGAAGAAGCCCACGAAGAGAAAACACTCGAATAAGGACGGCAATAGCGTAACGCATAAGCGAGGCAAATACAATCAGCAATCGACAAAAAGCAAAGACAAGAGGAAGTCCTGCGAGACGTCTCAGAAGACTGAAGACACCAACGAGCCATGTGAGCATTCTCAAGAAAACGCGAAAACCACAACAATAGAGAAGAATCATGACGTCATTACCACTAGCGCGAGCAACATTTCTACGAGTAAATTTGATAAAATTTCAGGGTCAGGCGATGCTTCCGAGACGTCGACGAAAACGGACGCTATAAGTACCCCCGATAACGACGCTGTGGCTGAGAAGAAGCCTCTGAAGAAGTACGTGCAACTGAAAACGATAAGGACTAACCTGAAAAAGCCCAACGACGACGAGAGCAAGAATAACACAGAGGACGCAAGTCAAGTGGTGAACAGGTCACAGATGTCCGAGCTATCGAGAATTTTATCCTCGACCAGCACACAGCATATGCTTCAAATACCCGACATGATCGATGTGGAGACACCCAGGAAATTCAATAACGACGGCACGTCTATGTTGCCACCGACGCCGAGGATGCTCAGTCCCGGTAACAACGCCGTCACGCCGTTCATTAAGCTCAGTGAGGACTCCAGCCGACTGCGCAGCAGTTTCATCAGTACGCCGGAGTTTCCAATTACCCCGTGCATATCTTTGACGCCGAAGCATACAGAAGAGACGACTAGAGATGTCGTGAAGGAGAACGAATACCGTTCCCCGTACTACGAGCCCAGCTGCGAGCAGGCGACGGAAGAGAAAAACGGAATATCCAAGAATATTCCCGTTGTCAGTGTGGAATCACCGGTGATCTCGTCGTCACACATCAAACTGCAATCGACGCACAACAGTCTCGCTGCCGCCGGCACATCTTATCAAACGTGCACCTCCACAACGAAGTTGGAAATCACGCAGTTTGAGGTGATCAAGGAGAACCTGCCGAAGGAGGAAGCAATCAAGGAATTGAAGATCGCATCTAACAACAAAGACTCGACGATGGAGCTCAATACTGTCACTTCCTCCGCATCCGTCGTCGCGGTGGATTTGATACGGATCAACGAGCTTCCGAACACAAACGTTGAACACCACCATCAGACATTGATCTCCGATCACAACTATAGCAACGAGAGCGACAGCTCCTCGTCATCCGATATTTCATCTTCGTCTGATTCTTCTTCCTCGTCGTCATCGACGTCCACTACTAACTCGTCATCATCGTGCTCGTCAAACGACAAAAGCAACCACTCGCCGACGAAGAATCTAAACGCGCACGAAGATACAGACGCGGTGGAGAAAAATAACGAGAATAATTCGAACATCAATCCTGTAATTGTGGAGGAGTCCTCGCCGAGGAAGGTATTCGCGATCGAGAAAACCGATGATCAACTGCAAGCTACTCCGCAGGAAACTCCCGCCAAGGACGAGACTCTATTGAATGAAGCAGACATCTCGGAGACGCCCAGCAGCTCGAAAAGCGGCATCGAGAATCTGACAAACTTATCGACCAAGATCTCGGCAATCATCACGGCGGATGAGAAGCTGTCGAAGCTGACCAAGTCGCAGGACAACAGTAATAAAAACTTCAGCCGTGCGCGGTCGAAGCCGAAGGTGACGAACGTGCAGTGCATCCGGCCAGAGTCGTCGAAAGCTGCCATCGAAGAATTTGTGAAAGCAGCCGCCGGTGATTCTCACGCACACCAACCGACCATATGCAACAAGCTGATCATGCATCTACAGGAGAAACGAGAACGCGTGGCTGCAAAGTTTCGAGATGCGCCAAAGTCCAACATCGCCAGCGGCACGACGCGCAAGCGTATGCTGATGAGAAAGGCCTCCAACGACGCTCGCAACAAAAACGCACAATTCACCAAACTGAACAGACGACAGGCTGCACCCTCAAAGCACCCTCAAGGCAATCGGGATCGCGACAAGCCGGCTACAGTGCCTCCTCCTCAGATTGTTCTTCAGGAAAGTAACCCGGCGAAAAATACACGGAAGAGATGCGAGCTGCAAAAACAAAGCTCCGCGAGCGGATGTGGTGATCACGACGAAGAGAAGAGAAAGCAGATGAGCACGTCGAGAAACGTGAATTTGTCGCCGACGACGACGAGTCACGTAACTATCGGTAGGCTGCACAATGATTCAGAAATGAAGCAAACACACATGAGCAATGTCGGCAACGCGAACTCGCTGGAAAATTTTAACAACATTGAGACAGAATCTGCTGCGAAATCTTCACTGGAGGAGCGAGATCGCTCGAAAGAGCGAGATTGCTCGAAAGAACGATCGAACGCCAAAGAGAACGCGGAGAGAAGCTGCGACGTTAACACCGCCAGCCGAGAAGAAGTCAGAAAGACACTTGGAGACGGTAATACGCATACAAAGGTCTTGGAGAAGGAAACTAAGTCCACAGAAAGGCATGTTGTTGCGCAGGAAACCTTAATTAGCGAGGATAAGGCGAAGCCGGAGTCGCGTGATCATGTGGAGAATCGGGCAAGTAAGTCGAGGCAGTTCGCGAGTCACATCGACAAGGCCAAGTGTATACTGAAGTGCAAAGTAGATCAAGTGAAGCGTGATCTGTTCAGCGACGAAGAGAATGATCAGAGAGTGTCGTCCTGCGTGGCAACCTCGCAAAGGGAGAAGGCTCATAAGACAACAGAGGAGACGCAGCAGAGCTCGGCTCCCATGAAAGAAGTTTCGAGTCTTTCACAGGAGAACATTCACGTGGAAAATCCCAAAGAAGAATTGTCGAGTGTTCTACAGTGTCTGCAATTAGTGCCAGCGCACAAGAACGAGAACGAACTGGGTCAGAACGAGAAGCAGCAACAACAGCTGAACGAAGACAAGAACAAACTAGAGGAGACAAATGAGGACGATGGCAACAAGTCAGACCAGAAAAAGGCTACTGTTCCTAATTACAAGGCCGAGTACCATTTCGTGTACGATGACAGCGCGCCGGTAAGGAAAAGGAGGAGAAGATATAGCGGGCACGAGTTGCAGATCGAGATCAATCACGCCGACCTGTCCGATCCGAATCCCGTCGAATGCATCACAGTACTAAAAGCTACCGAATTCGAGGAGATATTCAATTTGCAGCCGAAGAACTCAAAGAAGCGAACATTAAGCAAGAAGACGTTGCACAAGAGTGAGACTTTCGCTACGAAGACGGATAACGAAGCGATTATCTCGAGAGACAACACGAAGCTTCTGGCCGCATCGTCTTCCATGGACGAGATGTCAGGAGCGAAAGCGAAGAAGTCGATTAAGACGGCCAGCAGAACCGGTAACGATGCGCAGATCGACCTGAAGAAGAAGTCGAAGCCAGATAAAACTCAGGAGAAAGGTAAGCAATTCCTCGTCGAAGAATAGAAATCATACTAGAAAGAACTAATATACATAGCAATGATCGAAAAACCGATGTCATGTAAATTTGATTTCAGTTTTGGAGACTGCCACTAAAAGTCGCAAGAGGAAACTATCGGAAACGAAAGAGACAAAACAGGTAAGAAAGTGATTCGCGCAGACACTTGTGCTGTTACTGATAGTCGTTTTATGTCGTTACTGTACAATTGTGTTCTTATTTTTTTTCTTTCAGATTGAGAAGTCATGCGCGACTGATCCGCAGACGCTACTCAGCAACGTAGATCTAAATAAATTTCTGACTACGGTGCACGGACCTGAATAGGATCTTTCCATAGTGTATTTTAGGATAATATATACAATGTATTGTACGATATTCATTGCACAACTTGTACACTTGTAAATAGTGTATTTTCTCTATATTTTATGATGTCGCGCGTATTTTCTATTTTGATATAACACGTAATATTTTAGGTATTTCATTATTAATTATTTAGGAACTATTAGTTACTTGTAAAGATTTAAGAACTATTAGTTACTTCTATATACGTTTTATGATATTTTGACTCATTAGTATCAATAATTGACAAACGAAGTATGTAGAGAGGTTTTTGCTTTCTTTTAACTTATAACTGAAAATTTTGAGTAACATTTGTTAAAAAAGAAATATCCATGTAATAGCCAGTTCAAAGTACACAGCAAGTAGTATCAATATTTGATAACAATAAGTTGTTTTTGTAATTACTTACGATCAATAATACCAAAGGAATTATAAAATTATCATATGATACTGAGGAATAGGTTGCAAAGTATGAGGGAAAGAAATTAAACATTTCAAGTGTGATTTCAAAAAATTTATGAAACTTTTATGGCATACAGATCAGATACTGTAGTTCTTACTGCAGTTCTTGAAACCACTATTTTTATAAATAAGAACGAAGAGAACGAAGAAAACAAACGATTATTATTTATACATTATAAACTGATAAATGTTTCTCAAAATATATATTCCTTTCACAAAATTATAATTATCTTTATAATTTTTTGTATTCACACACATGTGTGATCTGATAATTCTTCAAATAATGTATATTAATTACTTTAAAAACTAATATATTTTTCAATTAAGAAAGTTACAAATATAAAACCCAAACATCTTTTAGTATGTAGGACTGTAACAAGCCATATCGTGATTTTAACATTTTGACTTGGCTACTTTATCCACTTCCTCCACAACAGACATGAATTTCCGCCATTGTGGCATACTTAAGCATATTCCTATGTAAATAACAAAAATAATACAAATTAAGCATTGAAATATATGAAAAATTTATCACTTATATAAAATACTTGTTTCTGACAAAAATTATGAACTAAATCACCTTTTTTCCCAGGTTTCAAGTCACCATCTTTATCATAGTACATTTCTCGAATATCCACATAAAAGTTGCCTTTGAAATTCCTTACGTTTACTTGGCGATTGTTACCCAAGTCCCATACAGTTTCATCGTCCTCTGACTTTGTCTTCTTGCTAGAAACTGCTTTTTTTTCCTCTTCCTTTTCTTTCTTTTGTTTCTTCACTGGTTTTCTCTCCTAAGAATAAAGGATGTATATATAAAAAAAATACTGTAGTAATTATTAGGGAGCATCTATATTCAAGCATAACACTATACCTCCTCGCTACTATCGTCACTGTCAGACACATATGCTTTTGATTTTGGCATCTTGGACTTGAAATCGACGTAATAAAATACGTAGATCTTAAAAAAATAAAATTACTATTGACTACAATATATGGCACAAGATCAGCATACCTTAATCGTTAGTGATTTAATATGCAAATTTTATGAACAGCGACAATTATGTACAATATGTTAATATAATTTACTAGTTAACATTATGCATGGAAAAACTGAATTTTTTATTTTGGTCGCACAAATACTGCATACTACAGATTCGCATATATAGGCAGAAATATAACCTATACTCGACAGTTGTATTCTATTGTTTTCACGCAATAAATCAATCGATATTTATGGACACAGTTATAATGAGAGAATCGCGCAACAAAATACTCGCATTATTATATACTCGCATTAATATATTATGATATAAGAATAACTATCTAGATAGGAACGTACCAGCTTTTTCTTTCGGGCGAATTGGTTCTAACGGTTTTTCAAGAGGTACGCGCGCAATATAATGACAAACGATTATTGCGCTAATATGGTGAATTTAAGAAGCTTGTCAAAAGGTAACGTCGGTATTACAGAACTCTAACACCATTGGTAATCTCGTTCATCTCGGTGTGTCATGGAGAGATTCAACTCTCTTATTTTGCTCAATTTTAACATTGGTAATAACGTCATCAATTTTAACATTGGCAATAACGTTATCAATCTCAATCTCACATACCTCAGAAATATTTTAAATTAAAATAGAATGTTCTTACCACGCCGTTGACGTTATCAAATATTCTAGACAGAAATAAACTCTTTCCTAGAAAATATTATTTTATTATCGTATCATCTCTTCTTTTTTCTTTTCAGTTTTGTGAAAACTTGCACTAACAAAAATTACAAGGGATGCATCATTTTCGAGATAACATTTACATATATATCGCAATTCTGTCTTCCATCTGTGGTTTCGACCGATCTGCTTCAGCAAACCCAATGTTTAGTTTGCTCTCAATCAGGCGCACACTGATGCAATCACTTCACGTTTGAAGATCGCACAAAATTTCACGAGCAATTCGCGGTTTATCTTCATTTTTTTGCGAAATAAAGCGATTGAATTGTGCTATTGAATAAGAAGCGACAATATGTTTTTTAAACACTATTACAGACGTGTGGTGTGTAAGTGCATTGTAAATTTACAAATAGAAATCCGTCTCGATAGTTATCGCAAGTTATGTTACCTAAAACGTACTCGAGCCGAATAATTGGCCAAAGTATTAATGCCGATTATATTATTTTCGTAAATTAATCATACTATCGCGCACTTGTTCTGAGTGTATATGTTTATAGATTAACCATCAGAACACCTGTTTATGAAAGGTGATCTCTGTAACTTTTGTAGTTTTGCTACAACAGCCGTCGATCAATATACGCGTAATAGTATATACGCATATATATACATATATATATATATATATATATATATATATATATATGCATGTATGTTATTCAATTTATTCGCTCTCTTCCTTCGATCGCTCTCTGTCCGAGCGTCTGGATTTCTTCTTGCGTCGACTTGGACTTCGCGATCTCGATTTGTGTCTACGGGACCGCGACCTTGATCGATGCCGATGCCTGAAAGGAAAACACCGTGTGATCAATATTTAGTATTTAAGTACCCGCGTACGAGCCTTGCCGCGACACGCAAGCTGAACAACCCCTGCGTTAAACCAGAGATGAAACCAAGCTGCCACAGAAAGAAGCATACTCGATCTTAGTAATAAAGCAAAAATAACAATGTCCTGACATGTATCTAGTTCTGACATTTTTATTGTTTTTGCCTTTAAATACGAATATTAAACTTTTAACATGAAATATATATTTAATAGAATAATAATTAGTGCAAAAAAGCAGTGCATAATTTAGCAGAAACTATGTATCCATTACCGATCCTTATGTCGATACTGAGATCTCGATCTTTCGCGCTCTCGATCCTCGTCTCTCGTCATAGAGTCCCTTTCTCTATCACGATCCCTCATCAACGGATCCTTTTCTCTCTCACGGTCGCGGTCTCTGTCCTTTTCTCTATCCCTGTCTCTGCCCATAGAGTCTATATCCCTGTCCCGATCTCTGTCTCTATCTCTTTCGCGATCTCTAGCGTCTCTTTGATCGCGCGATTGAATCAGAGGTGGAATAGATGTCGGTGGCACCATGGTGGGTATTGTCTTGGGTCCCAGATCTTTGTCGTCTTCATTCTCAGTCATCGGAATCGCCAGATTCGTTGGTTGCCATGTCTAAAACAAATGACAAATGGAAAAGAAATTAGAAAGGAGAAAAGGAAGTTAGTCCCACGAATATTTCTCCCATTTACAAACGTGTCGCGCCAACGCGCACTCCGTACCGGATCGTTACCCCATTGGCTGTCCTGCGTCGGTTCGTAGCTCTGATAATACGGGTCAGCGTCTGGCATGTAGAAAGACGTCGCTTCACCAGCGTAGCCCGGGGGCGGCATGTCAAATGGCGGCGGCATGCCTGCACCAGGAGGTGGTACGCTCATATCCGGAAAGCCAGGTTTCCTAGAGTATTCCCTTCTGTCTGCGGTCATTACTTGTATAACATTGCCCTTCGGTGGTGACTTGTCCAAGTTTCTTCGCGAAGCCAGACCAGAACTGCCGATCACATCAATGGTGCCTGCCATTTTTCGTCCTGGAGGCGGTCCTGCTCTCTTCGGCCCCATAATTCCTGAATATTTACTGTTGTCGTTAGTTATCGCAACTTGTGGCATTCTCATACTACCCTGATTGCCGCCACCGCTGCCAGTATTCAGAATCAATCCCACCCCGGACTCGTTGCGCATCCGCTTCTGTCGTTCGCAATAGGCACGCCATGTCTCCTCGTTGAAGCCGTAGTTGAAATAATCTGTGATGTCCGCGCCAGGTTGCCGCCATGGTTTATCTTCCAACTGATCGAGATTGAATTCATGAGCTGGTATTCCATTGATGATCCCGATCGTTTCAAACTCTTCTATACTGAACTTGCCCGGCTGTTTGTTCAGTTTATCCGGTACGCCAGACGCGTTGGTCAACAGTCCACCTCTTTTGATGTTCAAACTACCATATGCTGGAGTAGACTTGATATCGCCAATAACAACGTGCACATCATCATCAGAATCGGAATCGCTGGGTGCCTCGCCGTCCTCTTGGCTAGACGGCTCCCTAGTCCCATTCTTATTCACATCGACGTTATCTTCCTGCGTGTTATTCAGCAAAGACTCTTCTCTACCAGTATGAGAGTTTCCATCCTCCTGCATTTGCAGAAGTAAAAGTGTATGAGTATCTTGAAAAAATAGCAACGTGTGCAAAGATTACAGATATTTTGAAGGGAAATAACAAAGGAAAGAACTGCTGCATAAAATGTTTCAAAATTTTCAATAGCTTTTCAACAAAAGCTTGGTTTTTTTAATGGAGATTCAAGACGATCTAAAAATAAACTTTTTAGTAAACTCCACTTATTTCTAGGCTTATTCTTTCTGACAATTGTTCATTAACTGTTCATAGTTTTAGAAGTAGGTTATGCTATCTAAAAGCACAAGTGTAGACAAGAAAACTGTACGCAATAAAGAAAATTGAGTATGTTGGACTCACAAAATTAATTTACCGAAAATTTAAAATCTATGAGATGTTTCGTTAAAAAACAATTCACAATACACGTTCGATAAAGGTTATGTGACGCGTGTACCTCAGACGGTACTTCGTTGGAACTCTCCATCCTCTGATCTTCTGGAACTTGAGATTTCTCCGGAAGGTTGGTGAGGACAGATTCATTTTGATGACTTTCTGACTGAATATTCGTCGGTGTAAAGTCTTTTCCCTCAGCCGAATCGCCGTATAACCACTGATCCTCATTGTCATCCGCCATTTTTTTGTTCACATATACTCCGCGAACTACAATTCCACTATCGACTTTTAGAGCACGAATGATTCGATTATTTAGATGCGCATTCGAGAGAAAAATTATGGAATAGCATAAACATGGCAGACCAATCAGAAAATGATTTCACGTGTCCAGTCATTAGGCCTGTTCTTTGTAGTTGCACTGCTGAACTGGTGCAATATATTGAAGTGAAACAAATATACGTTTTCTCACTCTAACTTATTGCACTAGTTCAGTAGTGCAGCTACAAAGAACAGGCCTTTTGTTAAAGCGTGTTCGACTGGCCCTGGGTTAATCGCTCCGAGAGCGATTAATGACGTCATAAGCCTCTACTAGCCAATCATAAAGCTTATAAGTACTTGTTCGACCAATAATCGTAGGCTGAATAATCCAGAGTGGGTTAACCCAGAGCCAGTCGAACATGCTATTAGTTCTGATCTACAATAGATGTAGTAAGCTTTAAGCCGTAAGAAATTAATCAATCACAATTGATTCCTCTATAATTCCACTGCCGAGTCGGTACCTCAGGGTGCAATTACATGAGCGTATGGAAATACGGAAATGCGGAAATACGGAAGACAAAGTTACTAGGACTTAACTAGATTTACGCATTTCCGCGCTTTTGTTCCGTAGCTTTATTTCTCTTAAATATTACATGGAGCATATTTTATACGGAAAATCAGAACGAGGAATTATAAAACATTAATTGTAATCGATATTTATTGATTAAAATGTTTTTATTAAACGGATAAGTTGAAAAAGAAGCGTATTAATAAAAATTGCAATGAATGAAGTAAATATAATTTTTTAAAATGTATACAAATATTTATTTATCACTATACCGTTCCGCATTTCCGCACAAATTGTGCTCCATGTAATATTTAGGGCAACCAAATCAACGGAACGCGTTTACTCCGTTATATATACTCCTTGTGTGAGCGCATACACAAATCTGTGAAAGAAGATTTAAAAGCTATAAAGTTTGGCTTATTACGTTTGATTGCCACGTTTTTGCTTGCTGCAAATATGATTTTAAATTATATGTTAATGGCTATGATCACACTGGTAATACGAGCACGAAAGCAACCAAAGAGGTATACGGAAAAACGATGAAAACGATGAAAAAAGTTACAAAATTATTTTATATCTACAATTGTTACAAAAAATTAGAAGACAGACGAAATCGCAGAATGTGGGAAAGACCCATATTTTCTGAACAATGAAGATTGTTACAAGGAGCAGTGATAATTTAATCGTTGAAATGCTATTGTCTGACAACGAAAAATATTTTAACTATCTGCGGATGTCACCAACAATGTTCGATGAATTACTGACAATCGTTGGACCTCATATCGAAAAACAGAGAGTAATTCGTAATCCAATAAGTGCTCGAATAAGATTGCAGGTGACTTTACGATGGTTGGCTTCAGATGACTGTATGGTATCATTATCTTATGCTTTTTGCTTGTTCCGTATTTCAGCATAAAATCCGCGGAAAAACAGAACGAAACCGCACGGGTCCCATTTAGTTACTAGTTACTTTTCCGCATTTCCGTAACGCTCATGTAATCGCACCTGTGATTCGTCCATTGAGAGTAGGCCTGTGCAGTCGGTAGTCTGATACGGGCTTTACGAACACATCCATCGCACATAATTGCTTGGGTGTAAACGAAGGTTAAAATGAATGAACTGAAAAACCAATCAGAATCTTTGGCCCATATTCTGAATCCTCTTTTATCTATAAAAAGGCCTCTAAAAAGAGGCTTAAGAGCCTGATTGGCTGAAAAGCTACATTTAAGACACTTTTATCGATAAAAGAGAATTCAGAATATGAGCCTTTGAGTCTAGAGGAGAGATAACTAGAATTTTAGTTGGGTTTAGGTTAGATTTAGTTACTTCCAATAAAAAAGAGCAATAATAAGAATCATTGACAACCAATAGGAACAAAGCGGGCCACTATTAAAGTTACTATTGAAATTGCCTTTATTTTTATCAATATTTTCATATCAATCCTTTATTTAAATATATACAAACTTACATAGTTTAAAAATGTAATTTATAACTTATATTTGTTTATTATTTTATTATAATTGAATATTAATATTAAACTAACATATTGTTTCTTATTAGATATATTATTTACTTGCTAGATATATTATTTATATGTTCAATTATTTAATTTTACGTTTTTTTACTGTACAGATATATACAACATTCATTTACAGCGTTACAAACAACATAGTAGTTGATTTTAAAGAAAATGCGCCATCGGATCCTCGTCGCGTTTGCGTTTCATCTGATACGCTTCTATCTCTTCGCTCGTTAGTTCTTTTACCTCGTACATGCTATTATACGGACGTTTTCTCTCGTCCATCTTCAACAATTTGTCCGCCGTCTTCGTGCTTTCCTCCTCCTTTCTCAACGCCTCGTTCAACTTGTCTTCCTGCTTCTCACTCTTCTTCTTATTCTTACGGCTTTCTTTCCTCTTTTGTTTCTTCAATCTTCGTTTAGCTGCTTTGCTCTGTCTCTCCGTCTTATTCTTCATATCTTCGTCATCAGACGAGAAGTCGCTGCTCGAAGAATGCTCCTCTTTGTCCGCAGTATCCGAGAATCGTCGAAGCTCGTTATCCTCCGTCTCTTGCATCTCAGATCTCACGAACGGTACTTTATCTTGCACGTTACTAGCTGCGGCCTCGACCGATCTCTTGCCGGACATCCCGGTGCAATATGAGTTTTTAATGAAAGAATAACAGCACTGATAGCCCCACTTGCCGTCCTGCCAGTAAGAGCCCCACACTGACGTGTGGTTGTTCGGATGGACGTCTTCCTCGTATTTGGATCGTATCACCTGTCTGTCCTGTCCTTTGACTATTTTGCCGTATCTCGAATACTCGACGTAATGCTCGGTCTGTGCCAACAGCAGCGTCTTCGGCGGCGCCTCGAGGTGCTCCTCGCCTCCGTAACACTCGATTATACTATCGCGCGCCTTATCCTTCAATTCGTCCCGCTTCTTGTCGTATTCTTGCTTCAACAATTCCAGCTTCGTCGGCTCGGCCAGTAAGTGCACATCGACGCCCTTCTCGTGCGCCTCCCAGGCGAACAGTTGCGCGTTAGCGTGTTGCTGAGTGTCGCCGGAGAAGCGCACGAAGTTCTCGCCTTTGTAATCCACCTCGCGTTCGGTGCCGACATAAGGATTGTCTCGCATGGATCTGGTCTTGGGATCGTAATACGCGGAGTTCGGGTCGAGATTGCGCAGATACTTGGCAGTGTCCTCCCGGATACGCAGATTTCTCACAGTAATGCGCTGCTTCGAGTCCACCTTCGTGCCGGGCATGTCCACCTCGTCCACGTATTTGTCCTCATCCTTGTCCGAATCCTGTTCGTCGTTCTCCTCCGCGTTGAGCTTTTCCGCACGCATCTGTCTCTTGGCCTCCTCAACCTTCTGATACTCGTCCACTATGGCTCTGTGCTCAGATGGATCGTAGCCAGCCCAGCGGTCCCTCTTACCATCGTAGTCCATGGATAACTCAGGCTGAGTGAACTCATCAGGAGCGATCTTTGCATTGGTATACTTGGCGCCAACCTTGCGTGGTCTCTCCATGCATTCTTTCCTCTTATGTGTTAACGCACCACAGTTTTCACAGGCACCCTTGCGATACTTGGCCACTGTGTTTGAGCTGTCTACTCCACGATTGTACCACGCATCTATGGAGCTATATTGCTTCTGCTTCTCTGGTTGTGGCCGTTGGTGCTTCAGAGTAGGGCCTTGGGCGCCGAAGTACCATGGAGTCGCACTGATGTATTGAGGTATATGCGGATTGATATCCTTTCCTTCTTCATCTACGGCAGCTGGAGCTGTGCCAGCTTTTCTGGCCTCTTCGAGTTCCTTCGCTTTTCGCCAGTCTTCCCGACTCTTCTTCCGCGGCTCATCCTCGAATGAGCTCTTGTTCTTCAAAATGCTCGATACGGTCACGTTCGCCAACGAATTGGCCATTTTAGGTTAGGTGATAATTCGAGGACTACGTCTTTTCTTCCTTTCCTTCTGGATATCTATTTTTGTTAAAACACGATACTTTTTCAATTTGCTAAAAGATAAAATCGTTCTGTTTATTTATGTCATATCTAATTAGCAAAATTAGGTTAGGTGTCTTTCTTTTCTTACGAAAATTTATTCCTTGTAGAAAAGTCACGCTTTATCCTGTCCACTTTTTCAACTCAAAATTCCTTTTAAATTGTGTATTTGATGATCGTTATGTTCAATCAGCTCGTCAATAACAAAATTCTTTCCATTATCGAAATTATCATACAATATTCTTCGCGTCAAATCGTGTACTAGCAAGGTGAGAAAACTATGGTCTGTTCTTTTTAGCTGCACTGCTGAACTGTGCAATAAGTTAAAGTGAGACAAGTATATTTTTTCTCGCTCTAAGGGTGCGTTTCCACTTAGCGCGTTACGCGCGCGTCGTCCTTCGCGGACCAATCAAATCGTCCCATTTTATTGCCAAACTTTACGACGAATAAAATGGAACGATTTGATTGGAAGGACGACGCGACGGGTGTTGCGCTAAGTGGAACTCACCCTAAGAAATTAACCAATCACAATTAATTATTCCTCTATAATTCCACTGTGATTGGTTAATTTCTTAAGGCTTAAAGCTTACTATACTTATTGTAGATCGGGACTTATAGAGTGCTTTTCAGCTACTTTACACTGTGTTACACAAAACCAGTTTATTGGTCTATCTATGTATTATCTTACAAGATATTTTAGATAACATATGGATAGATCAATAAACTGGTTTTGTGTAACACAGTGTAACGTACCTGTAACACAGGCACGTAGCTGGAAAGCAACCAGTGTTTCTATGTGCTGCGTTACAAAATTCTACTCGGTGGATAGGGTATATTTAATTGACCAATTATGATAAAGAAATCCTAATTATCTTTGTTTTTATTGGTCAATTAAATGCTACTCCACCCGTTGAGTAGAGTTTTCGAACGTAGCTATGGAGATGTTGCCTGGCACGCTGCAGCGGAAACCGACGAAATTAATCCGACAAGATGACATTATCAAAAACAAATCGCGACGCGGCAAAAACATATTTCACGAGTTGTCCTGTCGCGGGCTTCCAACCTCAAATTAAGCACCACGCAAACCTACTTGCGATGACTCAGCAACGAGACCTTTCATGAAGATTCAGCAAAACAGTGAACAGATCTCATTCTCGAGATCTTCAAGCGTCAGCAACGCAAACGCGAAACAGTCTTTTCAAGAAAAAAAGAGCACCTGATCACCGCAGCCAATACGTAGATAAGTTGCCTAATATACGATGGAATACTACATATTTTCATACATGTAAGTTTCATTCGTAAACTCCGTGATTTTCTCTATTGAAGATGCATCGGCGTTATACTGATATAAAGAACATAAACAAAGTCATATTCGTAAATTAGATCCTTATAGAAATTTAATACTATCAAAATAATAAATTGACCAATTATTTTTAATAATTTTATTACTAGTTACTATAGTAACAGTAATCATTATGTCATAATCATTTATAACCATTTACGACCACGTTTACGCAATTATAAAATGGCCTCTATATCCATTGTCAAACATTGAGTAACTATTCTTCATATCATCTATATATTATACACTTCCAACACTAGCAAGATTACGATCCGTTGAGCTGTTGGCACGTGTAATATCAGATGGAGCACGCATCGTTATCGCAGCAGAAACACTCGTTAAAAACTCGTTTGTATTTATTCTCTCTTTTATATTACAAATTCGAAAAACTTGCGCTGTAACGCGCAAAATTAATCATCTAATAGAAATAACTTGGCAGAATGCGGTTGATGACTAAGCGCCGAAAGGACAATGCTCTCACGCATCCTTGTGCGTTATTGCGTGCGCGCAAACGTCATTTTCGTCATCGACGTGACGAGGAATTACCCGCATTTTGTCAAGGTGGATGTCATGTAACTTGTTCCTTAAAAGTGAGAACGTGAAAACTGTAAGCCCAGCTCTACAATAGTAAGCCTTCAACTTTATGCTGTAATATAATTTCTGGCAAAAAGAACTTTCCATGCTGCTGTAACAATTGGAATTTGGCCAATTTGCTTAAAACTTATAGGTTGGCTTCAGGCAGCAATAGAAAATATTTATAGTCGAAAATTAGATCAGTTTTGGGCTTACTACTAAAATTTGATATATAATGTATTCTTTGCTTGCTGTTTTTTTATCTCTTTTTTTATTCAAACCTTAAGCCAGAAAAGGACAAGAAATAGGAAACAAAGAGCACATTATAGATTAAACTTAGCCTTAAGCCAAAAAAAGATAGAAAACAAGAAACAGGAAATAAAAAATACATTGTAGAATAAAAAGCTAAGGACTTACTACACATTTTAAAAACTCGGACTAATGTCTCAGGTGAACTCGATGACTTTTCAAATAATGGAAATTATTCACATTTTCGCTCCTGTGTTGGGATTCTGGAACTTGTTATTGGAGTTAATGATAGTTTCGTTATCGTTGCGCTGCTTTTCTACGGTATAGAAAAGCTGCGCAACAATAACGAAACTGTCGTTAACTCCAATAACGAGTTACAGAATAGGGATACTGGGGAAGAGTTATATGATCGACCAAGATTCTTTCCGCTGCGAAAAAACGAACGTGTCACAACACGACAGCATGAGTATTTAAAAAAAGGACTCCCTATTTTTCCAGAACTTTTTCCAAACATCTTTATATAACCCGGACATTCATATTATATTTCAGAACGAGAGAACGAGAAGGAAACGTCGTCCTTGCGTGTGAATCTCGGAATCTGAACGATGGGGCAAAAATAACTTTTCTAGGAATGGAAATTTGAAACCTGTCATGTTTTTCCTTCTGAGTAAGATTACTTAATTAGCCAGAATCTTCTTAGTCACAGAAGAATGAAACAAAACGAGCCTGTCTCCGAGCCTGTCTCCAAGTCTGTCTCCGATAACACAAAAAGACGTCTTTTATCAAACGCACATGTCGACGACACGCTCGTTACGTCTTATACTTCTGTACGCATAATCTCCTATCCGATTGTATAACTTTTCCTCAAGAGCAAAAATGTAGAAAGTTTCAAGTTTTCACTCAGAAAGTTATTCTTGCTCCACTGGACAGACTTCAGGACTTACATGCATGGTAGGCACTTCTCTTTCTTTTTTGTCCCGGAGTATATCACGAGTGTTCGAGATACGTAAAGACATTTGGAAGGTCTGAAAAAATGAGGAGACAATGATTCTTCCAGATTCCGAATGTCTATATAGCCCGGAGACATCCGCATTATATTTTGCAACAAGAGGAAGAAAGAGAAATGTCTTCAGTGCGAAAAAGCCGCGAACGAGGATGGAGCAGGAAAAAAATAAAAGCGCGCCGAGCGAAAGCGACGATGTTTTTCCACGGCAAAAGGAAACTCATGTGGCAGCACTCGACTGACCCGCGTCCACATCTCTCATCGCTCTTAGAGCACCGTTCAACAACGGACGTCGCTCTGCCTCGTTCTCTCAGGGCCCGTCGTTTTGCGGCCATGGCCCATCGCGGATTCATTGCGTAAGGTCGCATTCATACTATGTGGATAATTTCGTCTCGCGTGGCATGGGTGTACTGCTCTCTCTCTCTTTCTCTCTCTCACGTTGATCAATTTGTCGTCATTCTTTACACGTTTATTACGCGCGACGACCTTCGCTAGCCGTTCCAAATTATGTAATATACATCAGTAACATCTTGCCTTGAGGCAATCCTGCGAATTTGAATGCGCCAGGCTCCGCTTTTTTCCATGACGAATTCAATCTCGAAGTTATGGTCTCTGCTGTTCTCGCGCATGTATACATGTCAGCTTTCTTTCTTCCCCTTCTTTTCTTTCGCGAATGTACACGATCGCGAGTCAAGGCAAAACTCTACGCTATTTCCTGCTAAAGATAATTATGAGATTGTTCATGCAAAATGATTGCACGATCGTGTCACTTCGTTGTGCCGTCACGACCTTAGACGTTTTGTTGCAATCGCGGTGGAAAACTGCAGAAACCATAATAGCAAAAATCGTGGAAGGCGGTTTACGTAAAAATACACGATAAAATACACGATCGATTAATATTAATATACCTGCTTTTAGGAAGAATGGATTAAGTGTTCGCGAAAATCGTAGACCGCGTCCCACACAAACCAGGAAGTCCATGTAGAACAATTATAGTTAAACGTCATCGACTGACGCGAGTCGGCGGCTACTGGTTACTCGCATCAAATCGCCCCGAAAAGCAGTGGGAATTCCCTTCTGAAACCTGTTTTGCGAGATTCTACAGCTTAAGTGCTAGTAAATTGATGCCCGCATACACAGATTAGTCAAGTTTTTTTTTGTTTTTCCTGTACTATATTTATGAGGAACAAAGATATTATTTTGATTCATGCGTAAAACGAAACAGCGCGTCTTTTCCTGTTTCAATTTCTAAATCGTCGATTTTGCGACGTTAAAACGCGGTAATTGTTATTTGACAATTACGTTATTATCATTATTGTTGTATATTTCTACTTTTCTGTCTTCATCTATTGTATGCTGAAAAAATACTCTCACGAGCACGTTAATTTTGTAGCATGCAAGCTTTAAAAGTAATGTCAAAGTGAAAATCACAACAAAATGGTCCCAATCACTGGAAATTTCTTTCTTTCGATATAAAATGATATTTAGTTAAGAAAAGCATGGATTTATAAAAAATGATCATTGTGGTCAGTTTATCTGGATTCCAAAAAGTTATGAAAGTGAAGATCCTGTCACCGTTTTCCATATATTTTTCTCTATATACTTTCCAATTTTCGTTCAAAAACTCCAAGAATACCTTATGACCACTTCTTGTGAGACGAATTTTAATTAGGGTTGAAACGTTCCAACTAAGAACAACCTTTTGAGAACATTGTATGATAAAATAATAATAATGAATAATTTATACGCGCGAATATCCGTGCTTCTCGTGTTGACTCGAAAAAAGGACTTGATTATTCAAATCAATACGTTAATTACGCGACACGAAATGTTAATATAACTTCCTAAATTATATCACATTCTGATCTTATAACGATCAAGCAGTTTTAAAGACGTTTCTTCCGGTGCTGATTTTACTGATAAACACGGTAAGCACCATGCTGTACTTTCGTGTTATTAATGCGATAAGATACGGTTAAGTGACACTTTCGAGATGAAATTTCCCGTTAAAGTTGGAATTTGTCACTTCTTATCGTGTCATTGATAATGAATCTCACTTTCGTTAGATTGTATCTAGCACACTTCATTATTATTAGTATAATTAATTCAAAATCTTATTTTTAGTCAAAACTCGGAGAGAGATTCCCGCAGATGATAGATATAGACTCAAGGAAGCAGGAAGAAATATAGGAATGAGTGATGAGATTGATTTCCAATTCGGAAAATCGAGAATATAAACTCACGAGGCGAGTTTTTTTTAACGTAAAGTCGTCTTTACCGATTTATCGGTCTTCCTATATTTTTTCCGTGCGATTAATCTTGCGATCAAAAATTACTGTTTTTGTTCACAATTAAAGATCCTTTATCGATTACGCAAGCAAATCGTGCGTAAACGTACATTGTGCGAACAATATACACATGATTGAACTTCGTTTTCTTCGCGGCGCGAAACGATCAATTGGTGTTGTATAATTAACGATTTTGACGCGATGTGTTGAGCAATTGTGATATTGAGTAAACGAAAGTGCGTTTACATATGTACTGAAGTGAATAAATGCACATTCACGTCATTCGCTCGATCGGCTTCACCTCTCAGAGGAATTCATAACGACGCATGATTGTACTGTATTTAATTATTCAATTAAGACGTCTTGATGTCTTGCATCATAAAACTTCGCACGCGATGACGCTTGGATCCTAGGAAATCAGAGAAACTCGTATAATTGATTACATTTACAGATCGGGATTTATATTTATCGCACGTAATATGGGCAAAGCGCGTCATCGTGACGTGTGCAAAATACCGTAAAAGGAAATTTTTACGCGTAGGAAGTTTGCATTTTAATAAAATGAATATTAATTCCGAGCGCAGAATCGAATACTTTGTGGTGCAGTCAATAACTTCGCCATGGATCTAAACGTATTTACATGAAATTTATTTCAACTTTTATTTACAAATTAAAAAAAGTCGCCTGATTTTCGCGACGGACTTTCAATTGCGAAGATCAGAAGCAAAATCCGTCGAGTTCGCTGTTCGCGAGTGTACAGCTAAGTAACTTGTTTATCGCGCCCGGCTGGGTATTAAGTTCAATTACGACGAAGATAACTTTTATTACTTTTCGACTCCGCCGCTCGACGATAAAATTATATCAAATCGAGTCTTTTCTTCGCCACGCATGCCACGAAACCAACCTCCGCAGAAAGGAAAAAGAAACCCTTATTGAAGAGCCGCGACAACGCTTCTTCCTCGTTCTCATCAACGTCATTCTCTTTTTCTTCTTTTTCCTCTCGCGGATTTCGGCACAAGTCGACCAGTGTTTGAGGGGGAAATCCGGTGATATGAATTCCCGTGGGGAAAACTGCGGCATACGCGGGGGAAGGCGGCGAAAAGGACGGCCGTGATTCGCGCCATATCGCGGCGTGTCGTGTGTCATTCTCGTGTCTACCTGTTCTACCTGATGGTCTACGTGAGGACAAGTGAAGTAGCAGAACGCCCATCTCGCCGGCTATTCGTGGCTGCGGCGATTCAACAGGACTCCTGGATAGAGAGGGGCACGCCGGTTCCTCAATACCTCGTGATACATCACCACGACGCGGTCATTGCGTCTTGGACACCGGACGAGAAGTCTTCGGGGCGAGTAGCCAAATAGACTTGGCTTCCGGCGCTTGCACGCGAGAGGAGACGTCTGTCGCGTCTCAACTCTAAATCGTGAACGGAAAGTTCAACGCCGAGACGTATCGTTGACGACCATCGTCCGTGGATTAGCTAGACCTATCGATCTTCATCGTTCGACCTGGAGAATACCCTGCGAGGAATTGTTAAGCGTGTAAAAATGACGCGGTAAGTCACATGTACCCTCGTGGCTACACCGCTTGAACTTGTTTTGATATTTCACGCGTTATTCGACGAAATTTCAGAATTTATCGTTATTGCATATTATGTTATCATAGAAAGTTCCGTGCGAATAATATATATATTTACTTATTTTTTTTATATAATTTTACTGACATGAAGTCATAGATAATGCAATTAAAGTTTACACAACTCTTCGGCTATTATACGTACTTGTGCTATTAATTTATCAAAAATGATCTGGAATCTAAATATTTACTCATCTGTGTTGAATATCCTGTGCTTTCTAAGGGGCATTTCTAATAATTCATTAACGATACAAGAAATATAAGGAAAGAAATTGGATATTTTATAAGATAATTAAATATAATTGTGAGTTTTGAGAGTGAGTTTTATGAGTTTAAAGAGACATTTGTTTTACAACAACAATTTTAATATAAAATTGTTAAGATGAATTCCATTTGTTTCGTCATTTCGTCACTGATATTTTGTGCGACAATTCAAAGAAAACAGGTCATTAATATTAATTTAACAATATCATACTCGCACGCGCACGACAAAATAGAATTTATTATACCAATTAATTACGCGGCTAGACACATATAAATAATATAGGAACGTATTTCAAATTGAAACGGTGTTTAACGAGCGGGTCGTTGATATTTTTATAGTTAACGACGCGAGCACGCGTTTTATACGGGCTTTACTTTCGTAATACACTGCCGACTGTTGGATATTTCCGAACCGATTTCGCATTGCGGAGGAGAGATTGGAAAACAGTGCGCGAACACGTTAACATATTTTTCTGGTAATTATGAAAATGCGATTATTAGCTCAATTGCTGGTAACAGCTGCGTCTCCTGTCATGCCAATGAGTGCTCACGCGTGTCAGTCACGTCGAGTCGCGCAAACTTTGTAAAAAGTCACGATATGACACCTCGCGTATGTAATGTCGCGTCGTGTCGTAAAACGCAGCGAGAATGTCGACATTGCGGCACCGGCCTCTTCACGATTGCTCCGTGTGCCACTAAAAGAGTGTCCAACTGCAGACGGGTTTTACAACCGTTCACATATAGGCAAAATGAGGATTATTGCGATGATGTACAATATATAGTCAAGGCTGGTGCGATTAAGAAATCTGTAGTAAAAGTCCAGGACGTTCCAACGCGAACGCGCTTCCGAACTCTTTTGCTTTGGATTCTCACATGCGCTCGTCCGCGTAAACACCGACTGCTCTTCAGTGCAGTCTCTAACTCTATTTACACTCTTGTCTTTTTTGTTTTTTTTATTAACTCGTTAAACGACTCGTTAAGTTCCCCAGATAACACAAACTTTTAAGAGACAGGTAATTTGAAACAGGTAAAAGGACATTTAGACGTCTTTTAGGAGCTCGTGCTACCTGAATATCGTCTTTTAGACACGAAAATCCCATCTTAAGTCTCTTCCATTCTTTAATTATATATTTATCTATAATTATATATTTTTCCATTCTTTAATTATATATCTATAATTATATATATTTCATATATATTAGAAATTTATTTTTTTCATTTCAAATCGTTTATTGTTCCAAGGGAAGAGACCTCTCCTCCTGTTGAGTTCACTTCTCGCGAACGTATCTTTTGTAAAATTTCAAGATCACGTTGCACATGGAGAAGGCTTTCAATGGAACACGTGTATTATATAAGCCACCATCACACGCGTATGTACACACAATACCTTTTGAATATCTCAATTCGTGCTCACTTGTGTCTTCGAGCCGATCCCCCCATCCTCTCTGATGTGCATCCTTAACGTCGTTCCTCCTTATCTTCGCGAGATCTGCAGAACGTGATGTTGTATAACGAACTAAATTTACACGTGTTTAATGCGCACGTCTGATCTCCGTGTATGACTTATTGGATCGCTCTCTCGTTGCAGGCCGAGAACGACGATGATCTGGAACGTGCTGCTGGTTCTGCTTTATCTGTTCGCTCGTGAAAGTCGATCCGGTGAGTTGTGACGCCGCTCTCACGATTAATTCTTGCAATCAATTCTTGGATTCTGATCGATTGATCATAGGTGGATACGCAAAGTTTACAAAAAAAACGCACCAAAATAAAAAAAAAATTCCTGCGAATATTCTATTTCAAAATCCGTCTTGTCCCGCTTGAGTTTCTCTCGAAATTCAAATTTCAAGATTGCAAATATTCTTCGAGACTTTGCGTGTCCACAAAGCGCCGAATTTCAAGTTGAAAGCTCGAACGCAACGTTCCTCGGTTTCAGAAGCGGTGATAACGGCCCATGACGATATCGGGCTGACACCGATCGACCCGGAGATCGCCGACACCATCGACTGGAGTCGTCACGCGTGCAGACGAACGTGCAGGAATGATGCGTCGTCCCTAGATTGTTATTACACTTTCAAGCTGGAGTCTTACATGACTATGAGCAAGGCGTGCTATGACTGTCCCTTCAACATCACGGACTGCTTTCGACCTCATTGCATCCCGGCGGATGGTATCAGCCGGTCCGTCTTGGCTGTAAATCGCCAATTACCAGGCCCACCGATCGAGGTGCGATATTTCAATTTGCTGACAAGCCGCGCGATCGTTTCTGCCGGAATATATTTATGTAATTGTCGGTCTTATTGATCAGCCCTTTATTGATTTTAACGTGTTGAAAGATTTCTCATATCCATCGAATTGAATCAATAACAAAATTCTTACCAAATTCTGAGTAGCTGATAATTTTTACGATTGAATTAATAATCGATTTGATATTTCTACATTTGACGGGAACGCTCAATCAGGTATTCCCGTTTTCTCCTTAATATCCAAGTCGTTAATTTGCCACGAGTCGAAATTCAATAAAGGAATGACGAATCCTTCTTACATCAATCTGAAATCCCCACTGAAACAGGAAAGTCACGGCTCTGTTCACATTGTTACGCTAAAATTAGCAATAATTGCAGCCGCTTTACATCGCAATTGTGTAATGATATCAGGAACCGCGGGATTCACTCGCAGATCTATATCCGACACTACTAATAGGCATCATGTGTCTTCGCAGATATATCTAATGAGCATATGATTATGGGCGCGAAATCGTTCTGTTTGTTCATTCTTTCGTTCTCGATTCGTTTTTCACCTGCTCATTTCAACGTTCTTTTTCCTATTGTAGTACCATTACGGCTATTAGAATATCAATATCCGCGGCATGAGAGTCCAAGAATATACTATGATTAAGTAGCCATTAACTTGTCCCTCGTCGTAATGACGGGTATTTAACCAGAAAATAATGTGTCGCACAACCGTCACGATTCCAGCTTTAATTCCTTTAATCATAGCTCCATTTGTATCATAGCTCCATTTGTATCATAGCTCTAAATACGCAACCAACTTTAAAAATCGGAGATGTTCAACTGACAGTCGGCCTGTATCAATTAAAAAGGTAAAATATGCTGATAATGCACTGAAAGCTTATTTACTGCTCGGAAGACGTAAGTTGACTGTACTAGATTAACAAAAACTGAACGTCATCATAGGCGTATTATCGCGGTTGGTGATATTATGTGCGGATTATTTCGCTTCTGGATACAAATAGGTTAATTGACGAGATAGTTTGGTGGATTTGTTTTGATTGCAGGTATGCCAAGGCGACAAGATAATAGTAGACATGATCAACATGCTGCACTCCGGGAGCACCACGATGCATTGGCATGGCCAGCATCACATCGCCACACCGTACATGGACGGTGTACCTTACATATCGCAGTGCCCGATTCCACCCGGGTCGTCCTTCCGATATGAGTACATCGCCACCGAAGCCGGCACGCATTTCTGGCACTCTCACTTAGGTACATGACGAAATCGAACTTCGAACTTATTTTGTCGAATTGGACCTATTGTTATGCACTATGAAACTTATTCGATATTGAACGATAAATATCTGCTTTTTAATTATTAGATTGGTTGATAAATTAATTAGATTGAGACTTATTAAATCAGACCATGGATATTCGATAAAATCGTTCTGATTAATCTATAATTTATCCAATTATCATTTGATTTTTAAAGATCTTTCTCAGATAATAATTTGGAAGAAATGTTATCGTGTATTTTTTTGCTTGCAGGACTTCAAAGAGGCGACGGCGTGTTCGGGCCGTTGCTCGTCCGCGTACCACCCGCAAAGGATTGGCACAAGGATCTTTACGACTTCGACGAGTTTACTTTGGTGGTCGCCGATTGGATTCACGAACTGAGCGATAGCATGTTCTTGGCTCATCATCATTCGAACGGCACTAATAAAGCACCGAATCTTATAATAAACGGTCTGGGTCGTTACACAACCATAAAAGAAAATGAGACTCTTGCCAACATGCCTGTTTCGACGTTCGATGTGAAACCGGTAAGTTTCAATCGCGGGAGAGATCGCAGGATAGCGAAAGACCGGAAGCAAAACTCAAAGCATACTCGGTATCATCTAGTATCTTTCACGTATTGCAAAATGTATTGTTTTACGATTTTCTCAAATTTATGTTATCGAATTTTGCGATTTATGCGATTTTGCGATTTATGCTCGCAGAATTCCCGGTATAGATTCAGACTTATCAACGCGGAGTTCTTGAACTGCCCCATAGAAGTTTCAGTTGACAATCATACTTTGCTTGTAGTCAGCACGGATGGACGTGACATCGAACCGGTGCAAGGTACGAATTCATCTTTGCAAGTCGAAATCTTGCTCCTATTTACAACCTCAACTTTCCAACGTTTATAAATTGTGATAGATTTAATTAATGTGAAATTTGAGCTTCTATTTCTTATCTTAAATAAATCGTGAGTACACACAAGTAATATTGTACATCGTAAAATAAGTTAAATAAATCTCTCGCTAAAAGCTCCAAAAAAATTGAAAATTTTAACTTAAACAGAATTTAAGGCTTTTAGCAGAAAGTAAAATCTGCAGTCAAATTGATTGCATCAAAGTAGATAATAAATTACAAATATTGAAAAATCGAGGTCTAAAATAGGAAAAAAATCCTGACCTGGATTTAGATCGAAGAGGAAACGAAAAGCAGAGCACAAGTTTACAAGTACTGATCGATCTTCTTGTAAATGATCGCAGGCGAATCTCTGGTAAGCTACGCCGGCGAGAGGTTCGACTTTATCATTGAGACGAATCAGCCGGTGGACAATTATTGGATGCGATTCCGTGGACTGATGGACTGCGACAAGAGATTCCTAAGCGCGTACCAAGTCGGAATATTGCGCTACGAAGGAGCACCCAACGCGGATCCAGAAGTTGAGGTTTCGTACGATCGTGTACGAAATGATTCTTATGGATTGGTATGTATATTAGAATATTTTACTACGTTATATCATCGTATTCAACGCGCGGATCTCGATCTTCCACTCTATATTAAATAGTTACAGGATATTTAAAAAAAAATAAGATAATTTGGAAGAATTCTTTAATGTCATTTTAATTTCAGCAAATAAATGCTCTAAACGAAGGGACCGAGTCGAACAATAGCATCAGCATGCCATTATTGAATGCCATGGACCCTGATGACGAATCCAACACCAGAGAACCAGATTATCAATTTTACATATCGTACGACTTCTATGGGAAAGACAATCCGAGTTTTCATCGCAAGAACTTATATGGCTTTCACCAAGGTAAAACTCGAATTATTATTAGATTAGTGCAAATATAGCTTCACCATATTTGTTTAGCTTTGAGGTATTAATGATTTTTATAATTTTTAATGAGAATTTTTATGAATAAAATAAATAATTATGTTTCTATAAGTAAAATTCTATCTATGAATTGAAATTTGATTATTGTTTGATAAATTCCAATTAATTAATATTTTGATTGTGCATTTTCAGTAAGGGATCGGACTCAGCGATTGTTTACGCCGCAATTGAACCACATATCGATGAAACTACCCTCGTTCCCGCTGCTACCTGAGAGACATCTCGTTAAGCCGGATCAGTTTTGCAACTCTAGTACCGTCGAAGGATGCGAGAAAGACTTTTGTGCTTGCACTCACGTACTTCAAGTCAAAAAGAACAGTGTAGTGGAACTGGTTCTGGTAGACGAAGGTATAACCGATAATTATGTTTTTTACATGTCTCTCTTCTTGCCTCATCTATGATCGTACAGACTTCTCGTAATTATTACTCAATTACTATAATTATTCATCCCACATTATCGTTTATTTCTGAACGTGTTATACAGAATGAATCGCCAGAAACTGAATATTTTAAAAATCTCGAAAGTTCTTCGATAGTTCTATCTGTTCTGTTCTGTCTCTGGTAACTCGCAAGTTACCCTAATTATAATACTGTTACACAGCGAGACACGCTTCATTTCACACCGACGCTAACGAGCGCGATGATTGTCTACAGGTTTCACGTTCGACGCAAATCATCCGTTCCACCTTCACGGTTACCAGTTTCGCGTGGTGGCCATGGAAAAAGTCGGACAAAACATCACTGTCGCTGAAGTGAAGGAATTAGAGAGACAAGGCTTGATAAATAGGAAGCTCGAACGAGCACCTCTGAAAGACACAGTCACCGTACCCGACGGCGGATACACTATTGTGCGCTTTCTCGCAAATAATCCAGGTGATAATCCATTGTGGCACACATACACGCGCGCATATTATTAAAAAAAAATAGAAGCGAAGCAAATTAATTCGTCTGCAAATAATAGAGACGCTTTCTCTACAAATAGTGTATTCATAACACAACAAAAAACGTCGCGTGCGCAAAATACTATATTTTTATACAAATAATATATAACGTGAAAAATATGTTTCTTATTTTTCTTTTAAAGTAAAAAATATATGTAGCTTTGTAAATTTTCGCGAAATATGCATAACTCTAAAAAATGTTTCATATGCTGAAAAGTGATTCGTCGAGGATAAAGATGAGAAATAGACAGTGAAAGATAAGACTATCGATCATCATTTCCAAGTCGAGTCATTTTTTCTAAAGTATAATAATAAAAAAAATAAAAAATAAAAAAATCCAAAAGAAACTACGTCGATAATAATTGTATATGTTTCCCAGGGTATTGGCTGTTCCACTGTCACATTGAGTTTCACGCAGAGATCGGAATGTCGTTGATCTTCAAGGTAGGCGAGCATGAGGAGATGCCACCTGTGCCTTCGAACTTCCCGAAATGTGGTAACTGGATAATGACGCAGGATCACAGCAACATGAGTGATTCAATCGACAAAACCGTAAACGACACGGTTCCCGCAATGATCGAGACTGAGGAACCACCGACGAGTGTCAAAGTCGCGATATCGATAGATCACCTGTTGAAATTATTATCGCAACTTGTACGGGAACTGCGTCCTCAGTCCTCCTTGGCGAACAGATCGAGCATGACGCTGTTACCGGTCATTTTAGCTTGCCTCATTAGCTTCGTGTTCAGTCCATGTTCGTTATGAGACGCGAATCACGGAACCTAAATAACTCAAGTATAAGACATCCGATCAATGCAAAGGTTTCGCCTTTTTTTCTTTTAAAGTCTCGCGGCAAATGTGGGTATTAAAAAAAGAAACTCAAAGATTCCTGTCTGAAAAAATACGAAATTTAATTCCTTCTTGAAAATTGTTAATATCTTGAAATTGAATAATTCCGTCTTCAATCTTATATTTTATTTGACGAATACGCGCGACTCAGTAAACACCAACTATCTATAATTAACATCAACAATTACAATTTTTTACTTAATAATGTAAATGCAATATAACATATGTAACAGTTACATTGTTGAGTAAGAAATTAAAATATTGATATAATATTACTGTTAGTTAGTATTTATTGAGATTGAACTAATAGCACTGATCCGATATTAATGTTCACGTCGAAATTTATACTATATTTATTATTATATTTATATGATATCCGCGCATTGTAAATCTTTTGATTGTTGCACACACGTCGCCGTGTACAAACACGAAACTGACATATTTGAAGGCGTGCTCGACTGAAATTCCATGGGAATGTTTCTCGCGATGCGAGCTGCGAGAGGATGACCAAGTGACTTAATTACTGTGATATAGAAAGTACTTTGCAATCATTGTATAATAATCTAACTATCGGCTGCGGCGCGTCACAAAGTATCTCGCTTCGAAATCGGGGTTGCACCTGAGACTTTCTTCTTTCACTAAAGATTACTGACTTCCTCAGTCTGGACTCGACGTGTTGCAACGCCATTTATTCGATACAAGTCTTTATCGAGTCATCGATATAAGTCTTTTGTAGTTAATAAGGTGAGTAATGTCACAAATTCGCCGTGCGTTTTGCATCGAAGGAAAATTAACTCGGTATTCGGGTCGTCCGAAAAGTCAATTGTCGAAATACGATGCGGTAGAAGCGAGATATCTTGTAGATCGCCGCAGGAAATGCATCGCTGTGAATTTACATCACTGTGACTATATATTGTACATACTGTAGCATCCGATCTAACATAATAGATAATGATTGTGTTATCAGTCGAACGGATGTATCAAAATGTATGCAACGATATTTTTCTTTTTAGTCAATGTACATATGTATGCGTGTATATGAGTGTGTATGTGTGTATATAGTGTGTGTGTGTGTGTGTGTGTGTGTGTATGTGTTCGCGCGTATATATTTTAATCAAAGGATATCTTAAGCATACGGGGTGTTTCTCGCAAGCAGATGGACATCTCAACTTGAAATAAAAAAATACAAATTCACTGAGCTTACATTGTACATATTCAGTAATTGTCTCACGCTTCTTCGCAAATAAAAGAAGCGTGAAGTTCATTAGTAATTACTAGTATAGTTCGTCAAAATTACATCGATATCGGTCCCGACATCTTACAATGATACGTTACATTCAAATAAAACAGATATCTTCCCTGAAAAAAGATGTCCAATATATATTTTGTAATATAATCTATATAAAAATGTAAAGTGTATGTGTATTCGTAATCATTATCGTCGTTATATGAAGCATTTATTTATAAAACTCCACATATCGAAAAAAAAATCGCCGTTGATTCATCATGCTGAGACACGAATTTTCCTCGAGCAAAATTCAGCCGGACAATCCCGATCAGTATAATTCGATACCGTCTACAGTAATCGCCGGCGTTTCACACTCTTCGTTTATCTCTTCTGCAAATCGTTTATGCACATACGCGTATCATATGTCACATTTGTGTCTGTGTATGTGTATGTGTGCGTGCAGGCGATACTTCAATATACGAGCAATCGGGTATTCCCCGACACGACGCTCCCACTTCGCCATCACAAGGCGGTATCGTTTGGAAAAACCGTGGCCGGACGCATAGCAACGACGAACGATCGGTCTTTTCGGTCGGTCGCAATAATTTCGCGACTTCGTGGCCACTCGGTGAAAAAATATCACGTACATAATTATCGCGTGAACAATTACATTCAGAGACATGTCATGTCATGGTCAAGGACGCTGCCATTTCTGCTGCAAGAGGCACACCTTGCCGATCTTTGGCCACGACGAGGCGGCACACGCGTTTTTGCGAGATTCGAATTTCAAGTTTGTGGTATGTATCGTACGTAAGCGCAATTTTACACTCGTCATCAGCCGAGTTCGTCCACGTCCGCGTTCAGCTTGCGCGATTCATGAGTTGAATTCTATTCGTTTCCTGGACAGCGTATTCCTCTGAAAGACGTTTCAAGAAATTCAAGGCCCATAGTAATAATCATTACTTGAGGCTTGTCTTACATCAGATATTTAGATCTGAATTTAGGATTTTACTTGAAGCTAATATTTTATTTGGATTCATCATATCTATCTCTCAATTTAAATCTGAGTATCTTATCTAAAGAAAGTTCCAAGTAACAACTATTGATATAAGTCTATTAGGATCTAAAAACGTTCTACTCTTTTTAAATATGATATTTGAGGCTGTTGCGTTTATGGAAGTGTTTTCTCTTCAAAGAAGAGTTTTAGAAATTTGTGCTGTTCAGATTCGTCTTCCCCAGATCCAGATTCGGATCTTATCATCGTGACTACAAAAATTTACAGTGGAAATTGATCATGAAATAATCGTAACATTTATTGTATTATTTGTCGTAACACTTTACAAATAACTTGGGAATTGTGCCGTATAGTGTTGTGTATGTGTACAATGTATTTGTTTACTGTATATAGTTATCTTAACATTCCTATAAGCCATAAAAAATATCTTACACTACAGCAACAGTATTTGTAACGTCAGGTAATGAATCTAGAAAATTCCCTTGATGAAACGATCGAGGAACTCATACGCGTTCCTTTACACTTGATCATCTTTCCCACAGGGAGACGTTAAAGCTCGCTTCTGTTTTCATGTCTAGATTTTGAACACAGTTTGTTCTCCTTGCATCGTCAAGATCGAGAATTATTTCAAGAAGACCGGTCTGCGTTTGCCTATCGAGGGGGTAATCGCGAGGAAGGTTCACGCCAGCGAAGATCCGAACACGGAAGTGACCAACCGAGGTGTCTCCAGCGACAATTCGGCAATTGTCCAGGAGAAGACGTGTGTCCACGACGATTCGACGATAATTGGCGACGCAGAAAATCACCCCGGAGAAGCTTCCAGCGCGGTGCTCCAGCACAAGGCTGAAGTGAGCGAACAAGATGGAGACGTGGGTGACGACAGAGCGAGAAGACGACGGCGCCAATTGACATGCGAGTTCTGCTGCAAGGAGTTCAATCACGCAGGCGATCTCAACAAGCATCGGCGAACACACACCGGCGAACAGCCGTACACATGCGACAAGTGCTCGCAGAGATTCTCGTACGCGTCCAATCTCACGCGACATCGGCGAGTGCATTCCGGCGAGAGACCGTTCTCTTGTCGCATTTGCGGACGCAGCTTCGCGCGCAAGGACAAGTTCTCAGCACATTTGACGTCGGAGCAGTGTATTGTGCAGCTTTAAGAGCCGTTAGCGAGGGCGATATGGTGCGCGTGACACAGTGGACGATGTTACAATGTAATATAAGAGGAGGTGGAACAATGAACCGCGGCTTACAACTTTTACAAGTAGCACAAAATTATAAAAGAAGAAAAAAACACAGTTAAATACATGAAAAGGAAATGTTGATGTGTCAGTAAAATTAGAAATTTTTGAAACTTTTGAGACTCAGTTCGCTAAGAGACACAATGTGCTCAATTCGCTCGCTCGCAAGACTTATTCTACGAACCTGTGGCAGAAGACAATATTTTTATTTATTCCTCTCGATAGTTCAAACGGTAATGTATGACGACATGAATGGTAATTTTTCTATTAAGACATTAAAGCGAAATCGTAGGGCGATAATCAGCGTGTTGATCTTCCGTAAAAATCGAGTAAAGCCTGTATCAAAATAGATAATGAAAATTAGAGATTGCAATTTGCTTATATTCCACAGACAAAGCGGGTCACTGTCAAAAATGACCATATTAAATTGAATATCAAAAGATCAAGAGTGGTATGTTGACTTGACTAGTTAGGGAAAGACTTGCCAAGATCGAAATTAATTAATTTATCAAATCCCAAGCCGTATTAATAATTATTACTTGAAACCCAACCTCAAGTAAGAAATACTTTGATTTTAATTCAAACTTAGACTCATATTAATAATCATTATTTACAACTTATTATACATAAGATACTCAAATTTAAATTTAAAGATCTAAGTTTTTCATTTGAATTATTTAATAATTTATTAAATTTTTTAATAATTTATCTAATTTATTTAGTGATTATGTAGATGTCAAATGTGATGTTTGTAGTCGCGATTTAACTAAGAAACTTACGTCTAACTCACCTGAGGTAAGTTTTAAGTAACGACTTATTAATATAAACCTTAGATGTGAGTTCTCAGTTGCACTATTATATTTATTACTTAAAACGCGTCTCAAGTGAGATATTCGAATTTCAATTCAGATCCAAAGGAGAGCTTTTCAATTGAATCAATTACAAGTACAAATGTCATATAATTCAACTAAAAAATCTGAATCTGTCTTTAAAAGAAAATCCAAGTATCTTCCATATAACATAAGTTTTAGCCGATTATTGATACAGGCCCCAGTAATCTCAGTCTTCAATATCTAGTCTGACACAGACTAAGACCTGTATTAATAGTCGTCACCTGAAACTTGGTTCATATGAAGTACTCAGATTTGTATTCAGACTTAGATCTAAGTTGAATTAGAATGTGTGACCTTTAAATGTGTAACGTGCGCGATTTAATTGAAAAATTCTCATCTAACTTTGCATTGAAACCTGAGTATCATACTAGAGACGAGTTTCAATTAATAACTATTAATACAGGCCAGAGCAATACACGACGAAACATGGCTGAACCATCAGTCAGAGTGCCAAGAGTCCTACTAAAGAAGGAGACACCTTCTGACGACCACTAGACGTTGGTATGTGCCTCCTGAGCAGTCTGCGTGGAGTACAGCGTGTAACAAGCGTCGTTCTGCTGCGGTCGTTGTAGTGGGTGTGCCAACAGCTTGGCCATGTTGTTGTGTATGTTAGCGGCGTTGCGGCCGACCTCCAAGATGTACGAGAGGTTCGTCGTGTCCAACGTCGCGATCTCAGCGTAAACCTCCTCACACATGTTGTCTTCACCAGGTGGCTCGTGCACGAATAACACGTCCAGGAAGAAGTACGGGTTGTCCGTGAGATCGTACAAATACTTCTGGCCTTTATAAAACTTGGGAATCGAGTTGGAGCGGCCGTAGATGAGGATGACGCGCGACGAGAAGGTCGGCGCCAGCGCCTCCTGCTCCTTCGTCAACGGCATCGCGATCTTAGTGTAAATCGCCTCGAATAGCTGATCCAGGTCGTAGACACGCTGCTGCTCGTCTATCACGTCCTCGACGATGTTGTCCAGATGGCCTAGCACGCTCCTGGTGTCGTTGGTGTAGTCACAGAGCCAATGCATGCTCCGCGAGTCCACGCTCATCAGTGCGAATTCGTGGTTCATTTGGATGGTGGATTTTGCGTGGACGAAGCACTCGACCGCTCGTTTGATCATATAGAGCGGCGAATACATGGCACCTGTGCCGAGTTTGAAGGGAGTGCATTGCTGTTCCTTCACCGTGTCAATAACAATGAGGATCTTCTCAGGCAAGTTGAGCTCGGGTAAATTCCTCGTCGCGACGTTATAATCCACGGCGGTGCTGGTGGTGGTACCGGCGGCACAAGGAGTCTTTTTGTCGTCCGCCACGGGCGGGTGACACGGCGAGGCACCATTGTTGTTGCCTTTTCGCGAACTCCTGCAGGAGTTGCCGGGCTGTTGCACGCTGTGCGACGCTGGCTCGATCGTCGTGGCAGCCTGCAATTTCTCGGATATTACCTGAATCTCGTCGCTCGATTCTTTACCTGACATGCTTGAGTCTGTGCGCGACTATAACCTAACCTAACCTATACTCCAATTCCTAACCTATACCGTCAAGATGTCTTTTGTGAGTTTTCTCTTTCTTGTACGTACAAATCCCTTATCGGGAAACACAATGGCGTTTTCTCTTTCCTAGGTTTGTCACCTGTGGTAGTCTTCTGTGGGAACTTGAGAAACGCGCGGTAGCTGACGATAACCTTTACATTTTTGGGTCTAAATTAGGTTAGATCAATGTTTCAATCGGGACACGCAATGATTATCGACTAACACATATGCAGTAATTTTCCCTTCAAAGATATTTCTTGATAGAAACAAATAACACGAACGATAAGTAGATATCCTTTTGCTGAAGAACTGATTGAAGAACTTATTACCCCTTCGATATTTTCAAAGTCCAGAAGGCTAAATGTTTTAATTTGATTGCAAAGTGATTTTTAGCTCAATATTGGAATTACACTGCAATCTTGACAGATTACATAAAACTAGAAAAAGAGTACAATGTGCTAAATGGCCATAAATATCCTCGGAGAAGGCTAAAAACATTGTGACATATCACCAAATAAGAAAAAAAATAGTTGATTACGGATTGCGACTTTCGTAAGAATAATAGGAAATAATTAAGCAACAATTTACAGCCACGAGAGTCTTTAAAGAGTTTCTAGATATATTGTAGAATATAAAGTTTATTTATTTTTTACGATATGATATGAATATAAATTAAGATCCGTCAAATTTCTAATAAAGTTTGTCTAATAAAGCTGCACCGTGCAAACAAAAAATCAAGCACAACTGGCTTTTGCACATAAAAAATTATGAAGTTTTCTCTTTAAATTGCGTATTTGCAGATTGCAGTGTAATTTTTTTTTCACCAAGTTATTCAACGTTGAAACAAAATTGGCTAGATTTGATCACCTATAAAAGACAAACGAGTCGGCTTAACATTCGTCGGGATATGAATAGAAAATTTAAAATTTCTTTTTTAAAATATATTTATCGTATTTTGAGTAAAAATTAGCTTACAAAGTTAAAGCTTTACCGAAAGATAAATTTGAAAACTGCAGAGTCGCCGTTTCTCATTTATAAATTAGTCAGCTGATTAATACCTGTCTTTAATTTAACTAGCTAAGGCATTTTTTTATTTCGTGACCACGAAACTGTTTGGTTGGTTGGCCCACTTAACGCTCGCAACGTCTCGAAAAACAAAGGTTGCGTTCAGCAGAGAAAGCTGCTTTGCAACTGTGTAAAATTCGTGAATCTGATTGGAGTATGCTCTTAATTTTGGTTAAATCCAAGAGCATGTACCAATCAGATTCACGAATTTTACACAGTTGCAAAGCAGCTTTCTTGCTGAACGCAGCCAAAAATAAAATGATGCTCGTGGCGTTGCGAGCGTTAAGTGGATCAAACTAATAGCGTGTTCGACTGGTTCAGGGTTAATCGCTCCGAGAGCGATTAATGACGTCATAAGTCTCTACTAGCCAATCATAAAGCTTATAAGTACTTGTTCGACCAATAAACGTAGGCTGAATAACCCAGAGTGGGTTAACCCACAGAGCCAGTCGAACATGCTATAACAAACGCTACCGTAGTTACGAAACGAAAAAAACGCCTCTAGTCATTTAACGGAAACTTTGAAAATAAAACGTCGTCTGCTTTGTTACTGAAACGTAGAATTTGATAATAAAAAGATGTTTGATTAATCGTTAAGTCCTATTATTTAGAAATGCAAGAATTTCCTAATTTGTTGATGAACCAAAAGTATGTCTGACTTGTCATCGAGTTGTACTACGTTCCCGATTCTTGAGTAGAGACAATAGCGGCTTGTAACGGAGATTTCGGAACTAACAAAAATAACGGGTCTAATAGTTGCTTATATTCCTTGTATTATATTAGACTCGTTATTTCTTGTTAGTTTGGAGATCTCCGCTACGAGTCGTCACTGTCTCTACTAAAAAATCGGGAACGTAGTACAACTCGACGACAAGTCAGATATACTTTCGATTCACCAACAAATTAGGAAACTTGCATTTCCAAGTAGTAGGACTTAACGACTAATCAAACATCTTTTTATTATCAAATTCTACATTTCAATAGCAAGACAATGTTTTATTTTCAAAGTTGCCGTTAAATGACTAGCTGGTTAAATTAATCAAAGTTGGTAGACAGGCATTAATCAGCTGACTATATAAATAGTGCGAATGGGCGCATTCAGTAGAAAAAGCGTTCACTGAGCAATCAACGATTATTGGTTCTTGCTATTAGATCCCTAAATCTAGACCAATTACATTGGCCGCGTTCAGTAGAACAAGTGATCAGTAAGCGCTCAGGGAGCTCTTGTATATGATTTGGCATATTCTTTTAGATCTCCAACTATACTCCAATCAGATGCAAGAGCTCACTGAGCGCTTACTGATCACTTGTTCTACTGAACGCGGCCATTGGCTGCTTTCAGTAGACTCAACAGTTGAGTAATTTGTCAATGTAATTGGTCTAGATTTAGGGATCTAATAGCAAGAACCAATAATCGTTGATTGCTCACTGAGCGCTTTTTCTACTGAACGCGGCCATTGGCTACGTTTACACGACGATGTTAATCGGGTTTAGTAACTACCGTAGTTAGTGATTTCTTGAATTCAATTGGAGCATATTTCTAGATCTAAAAGAATATACCAATCGGATTTAATAGTTTACTAACTATGGTAGTTACTAAACCGAATTAACCTTGCCGTGTAAACGTAGACATTGACAAATTACTCAACTGTTGTGCAACTGTTGAGTCTACTGAATGCAGCCAATGGAAAGAAGAAATATGTAGTGTTCTCGCACCGATCTCACGTAAAAAGAGAATAGTTGTTTGTACGCGCTATTTATTAATATTTATATTTATAACAAATACAATATAAAGTCCCGGCCTAACCGCCGTCACGACAAGACATGTTCGAACAAGTTCGGACCTTGTGATTTTTTTTGGATCGTGTCTTGAAAATTTCCAAGACTTTTCTCTCGAATTATATCATTAATCGGAAACTGGCGTTGGGGCATTACTCTTAGAGAGGCCTGTAGCCAAATATTGAAGGAAGGAAGGAAGGAAGGAAGGAACAAATACAATATAACGACAAGTATAATATAACGTTTGCGTAAACTTTACAAATACCATGCTCGCGTTAAGAGATTATGGTAGCAGCGACGAGGATAGTGAGCATGAGAGTGAAAAATCTTCCACAAATGTCGAGGATGAAGAAGTTAAGCATAGCACAAACACCGATTTTACATCTGAACCGTTCGCCGTTGATAAATTCAAGACTCCCATTAGTTTGCAAATCTGTTCTGCGCCTGATGTTGTGCCTACTGTAAATATCTGTATAAATCTGTATATATCTGTATAAATTTTGTTTCTTTTACTCAAATAGATTTGCATAAATATATAGTGTACACGCACACACACACAACATCGATCTTAATCTTTTAACTTTCGATTATCATATTATAGGGAACAGAATTATGCGTGAGGCATGTAGATTCCACCACAAAGGAACTTATGTACAATCCAAAGTATGAGGAGCTCTTTGCACCAGATGTAGGACCAGAGAATCCATTCAAGACCCAACAGCAGCGTGCTATCAAGAATATGCTGTCTGGATATGTGGAACGTGCACACATTAGCGAATTCCAATTTGAAAATCAGAGAAGAACATTTGCTAGTTATGGTAACAAATATTTTGTACTACTGACAAAGCTTTTCTTTAATTTCTTTTGAATAAATGCAAGTTTTATAGTACCAATTCATGTATTAGTCACATATTGATTACAATCAGTTATTATAGCATTAATGCATATTATTTAGAATTCGATGAAATTAGTAAAATATCGATGAAATTAAAATAAAAATCTGCTATGTTATCATTTAATGATGTGTAAAATAGACTTCATCTTCTATCAATAGAACTTAGTATAGCAATTAACTTAAAATATCATTAACTTGAAACATTAATACATAAAATATCTGAATCTTGTTTTGTCTTCAGGATACGCATTAGATCCAACGGTGGATGGTAGTGCAGAAGAGGGTAAAATTATAATTGGCGCGAAAGAAGCAGCAGAAGAATCTGGCGGTAAGACTGTCTTTGAGAATACTGCGTTGAGACCGTCAGATAAAAGGAAACGGCACAGAAACAACAATCCCGCGGATATAGAAGGTTTTTTGGGGCCATGGGGTGGATATATAGATGAGAAGCGAGTCGTGAAGCCAAGCGAGGAGGAAGCTGCTGAGTTGGAGGAAATATTGGCTAAACGTAACAAACGAGGCAAACAGACGGAAGAAAAGCCGCTAGAAGAGAAGACTGTGTTACATAGTAAGATCTTATATATATTCAATATATTAACACAAAAATCATTTTTAAGATATATATCTTAAAAATGAATAAATGTTATCATTAATAAGATGCATAAATCTTAAAGAATCTTTAAGAATTAATTTTAATTTTTTTTTTTTTATTGAAAATTAAGAATTACATATAATATATTTTTGTTATTAAGAACTATACAATATTAATGTTGGAATAATAATTTTTAAGTTTATCTTAAGAAATTTTTCACAAACACGGGATTTACTTGTAACATAATTTTCATATTGCAGTCAAAGACAGTGTGGATTATCAGGGACGTTCATTCTTGCACGCGCCGCAGGATGTCGGTGTAAATCTCAGGTCAGAATCGCCACCCGACCGCTGCTTCTTACCTAAAGCGCAAATTCATACATGGGAGGGCCACACGAAGGGCATCTCGCAGATCCGCTGGTTTCCTCGTACCGCGCACTTATTATTGTCTTGCAGTATGGACTGCAGAGTGAAGGTAATTCGCTTTGTTCATCACATAACGCCAACGAATTTTCACTTGCATTGGTAGTTTCTTCAAATTTTTCATATCCTTAAATTTGGTACGCTAAAATATCCTATTGTGTGCAGTTGTGGGAGGTATACAAAGACAGAAGATGCGTTCGTACATATTACGGACATAGGCAGGCAGTGCGCGATATAAGCTTCGACAACGATGGCAAACGATTCTTATCTGCGGCGTATGACCGCTATGTGAAACTGTGGGACACAGAAACTGGAGCTTGCATCAGTCGTTTCACGAGCAGGAAGATCCCGTACTGTGCCAAATTCAATCCCGATCCAGATAAGCAGCATCTCTTCGTGGCTGGCACCAGTGATAAGAAAATCATTTGTGTATGTATCGTGAAAGCCATATAAATGTGTGATAAAAACCTACTTTATATAGTATATAATATGAACTTGCATAAACCTACGGAAATATATTGACTATATTACAGTGGGATATACGTTCCGGTGAAATAACACAGGAGTACGACAGACATTTAGGCGCTGTGAACACCATCACATTTGTGGATGAAAATCGCAGATTCGTGACCACATCGGACGACAAAAGTCTTCGCGTTTGGGAATGGTACGAAACTTACTCTATATATAATCTATATATAGATTTTATATATATATATATATATATATATATATATATATATATATATATACATATATATACTCTGTATATTACTCTGTATATACTCTCGCCGAATAATTTCGTGCAGTGAGATCGATTTGCTATTAAGAACGAATTCTTCTTCTATACAGGGATATTCCAGTCGATATGAAATATATTGCTGATCCTTCAATGCATTCGATGCCGGCTGTAACACCGTCCCGCAATCAGAAGTGGCTCGCGTGTCAGAGTATGGATAATAAGATTGTCATTTTCTCGGCGCTGAATCGATTCAAAATGAACCGAAAAAAGACATTCACCGGGCATATGGTTGCCGGATACGCGTGCGGCTTGGATTTCTCCCCGGATATGAGGTATTATATAATATTCAGAAAAACAAACTATTAAGAATGAACTATTAGGAAGATCAAACTATTAAAATCAGATTAGATGTCGTTCCATTTCATTCTCGCGAGTAATACAAATTTTCTGCTTTCAGCTATTTGGTATCAGGTGACGCAGATGGCAAATGTTACATATGGGATTGGAAGACTACAAAATTATATAAAAAGTGGAAAGCGCACGACGGAGTGTGCATCGACGTGCTGTGGCATCCGCACGAACCTTCCAGACTCGCCACAGCTGGATGGGACGGCAAAATCAAATATTGGGACTGAACGATCGGTTGTAACGCTCTGTATATATTTAGTGTATCGTTTAAAGAAGATATGGATGTTGTAAAAAAGAAACAAAGTACGAATGTCTTTTTATATCTATAAATTATGAAATTATTTTAAACGGAGTCTTTTTGCGCACTTCTCAAACCTTTTCTTCCTTTCGCAGATCCTTTATCCAGTCTTGACGAATATATCCATTCGTGGACGTGTAAGATTTGATTCCGCATTACCTCTCAAACAGGCAGTCTTTATTACAATTATGTACATATATACTAAATACTACGTATAACGCCGTGAAATCCTTTTGTCCGGCGATATAAATACTGCGGGTTGTTGCTTCACGTCGTGTGTGTCGCCACAACCCCCTTCAACGAGCATATGGCGGACAGAAAAATCAATAGCTGCGCGTCACGATGCTCGACGTGTGTACCGCTCGTGTTCCTGTGCAGTCGCGTCTCGTATTTTCCACACCTCTGCCGCCAGTTTACGTGCAACGCTACGTCGAATTTTCCCTTACATGTGCCTAGTGGTGTACCACCTCGTCCGCGTGGAATCGCTCATGAATCTTGAACGTTATGTTGGGGAGCGGTATTCGTCGAGGGTGCGCACAGAAGTAGCATCTATTGTTACCACGCAGTAAAGTAGAACGTGAGTTCCTCTCTGTTCTTGTCTGTTTACATGCACCTTATGCGTGATAAATCCGGATAAACGAAATGATCGCGACTGAATCATCGTTTGGATAAAATTCAAGACGAGGAAGTAACTTTTGAGAAATGAAATAAGTATACGCATACACGTTTGATCAAGTTGCTTTTTCGTCTTGTATCACGCGAATGAAGCATAATATTTGTTTCTTTAGACAGTAAGCTCAGATATAAGGCATTTCGAAATTGTTAAACAGAGCTGTTAGTATTATACAGTAGAGTAATGCAGATTTAAATTTTTTATGGAGGAAAGAATCTTCTGTATATAAAAAAATAATTATGTATATGTAATGTAAAATCAGAATTATGATTATATACGAAATAGCAATCAGATACATTAGAGATGCATGCAAAACCACTCTGTTCAGAATCCCGAAAATGATGGACGGACCCGGATTAGGATATTCGTATCACCTTCCATCCGCTGGTTGGAACCTCAAGGTTAGAAATGCGCTGTCGCAATTCAGTGACCTGTTCAGCGAATTTAACAAATATATCGCGCCAGCTTATCATCATGATCGTTGCGAGAGGTACGTTAATTCGAAAGAATTATCAGATTAGAATACTATTTCTAGATCAGATAGAATACTATTTCTTCGAACAATAATTTATTTCTGTTCGATGGCAGAATTTATTTCAAGTAAAAAGAGGTGCTTTCATCAAGATTTGTTTTATGCAATTTGTGCCTATAGGCTCCTTAAAGAATAATTTTCTGATATTGCAAGCTTTTAATACATACGCATTTAATAGTGCATGGAACCGACAAGATGCGCGAACGAGAGCAGCAAGATACATTTATTCAATTATTTCTCAATCAAATGCGCAGCAAATGCGATATGTGTAAAATGTCAACTAAGCACGATATATTTTGCCGTGCAGATCTGTGCAAATGCGCCTGTACTCGATGCACAAGAGGGAATTTGTCATGGTGTTCGTCGCATTTTTCGCGTGTTTCGGGCTGGCGGTATTTATCGGCCTCGCCGGTGAGTAGTAATTTTCACTAAATTAAACTGACCCACGATTTTCCCTACTTCTATTTTTCGATTCGATATTAATGTTTCGCCCAGAATATCAACAGCAACTTTATTCACCGCTCATACACACAGAAAAACAATGAATACTAGTATTCAATTATTACCATTTAGTATTTAATTATTACCAGATTATTTATCATTATATATATATATATATATATATATACAAACACATATGTACATATATGTATGTGTGTATGTGTATATATTATAATTTATATTATATAATATACTGTAATTATTATATATAACTGCGAAGAAAGCACTTTGCTAATTTATTAACGCTTTACAGGTCCACCTATAACATCAACTAGCGAACAGAAGGCACATCTGAACGGTAGCGAGATGGCCACTGGTCCATTCATCATGAAGACGCCTCTATTGTCCACGTACAGCCAGCAATTGTGGGTGATCGCCAAGCTATCGACATCGAACAACGACGGTAAACGAATCATGTCAAATTTTCATTAATGGTTTCTTTTCTATTATGTGATACTAAAGTACACAATCTGTTTCTTGTAATTTTGCTGATTGATCGATTTCTATAATTATATCAGACTGTTAACTGCACGTCTTGCAGATGAGAGATACGACAAGGGGTTTCAAGTTAGCGTCTCTATAGACGGTATCACTCTCAACCGCAAGCTCGTGTCTGTGCTATCGCCGGAAGCTGGACATAATCGGTGAGGACTTCTTTCTAAAATACAATCAGTGTGTTCTTCATAGAAATACTATACCTTTTACCGATTCAGTCAGATACATTTTTACTGATTTACTTTAAGAAAGTTTGTAGCGCTTATTTTGAGTTCCGCTAACGCAATAATACGAGAAGTAAACGTCGCCGTAACCAATACATTTTCTTTTTAACTTTCCTCCAGAACCAGACATCTGAAATGCGAGAGGCAAACTTGCGAAGAGCTGGTCGTCGCTCATCTCGGCTTTCTCGACTACAGTTACTACATCATCACTGTCCGCTTCCACGGACTTGAGAGCTTCCATCAGCGTTACACGATACGGCAACTCACATTCTACGTCAGTAAGCACTGCACGAGATCATCCCCACCTCTCATTGAACGTAAAACAATATCGCACATTCGAGATTTCGCTCCTTTCGTTCTCCTTTGACGTTTTCCTCTTGCTTATTCCTTCACAGTTCAAGAACTACAATCCGGCGTTCACGCAAATCGAGATCTGGTTCCGGCTGATCTTTCTACTTACCACGTTCGGAGTGATGGTAATTCGCAATCGCCCTTAGTCGTGCGCTTAAAAAAAAACAAAAACAAAACGGCATCTCATTACAAAATACTTTCTAACGTTACCGCTTTCAGTGTTGGTTCGGCCACTCGCTCAGGAAGTATCCGCTACACGATTGGTCGATTGAGCAGAAGTGGATCTCCATACTTCTTCCATTGCTGATTCTCTACAATAGTGAGTAAATGCCGCATCGTATTCGTCGCGATCACTGTTCGACTTCATTAAACGTCTAATCACGTTCTCAAATAATTCACCTGGTAGATCCACTGTTTCCTATGACTTTCTTGGTGAACTCCTGGGTGCCTGGAATGCTGGATGCGATTCTACAGACCACCTTCTTATGCGCCATTCTTATGTTCTGGCTCTGCGTTTATCACGGCCTCAGACAGGTATTGATGTACATAAGCGTAAGAGATAGCAAGACTAATCTATTAAAAAAAACGTATATATTATACTTTTTTCTCTCAGTATAGAAATTATATATATGATGTGTATTATTATTAATTCTATTATATTTCATTATTAGTACATTCTCATCCGTTTCGTCTTCTTTGTTTAGAATGAAAGACGACTCATCACCTTTTACCTGCCTAAACTCTTAGTTGTGGGTATGCTGTGGGGCGCAGCATTGACGCTCGCCACATGGCTTCGTTGCACCGAACTGGAGGATCCCACTTACAATTATGTTCTCGATACGTCTAATTACTACGTGAGTTAATTGCCACTGCTCCTTATTCATCTATAATACACTCGCTCAAACAAGTCTGCGCTTATTACATCGTATCGTCGCACCGATGCATTTGTTTTTCCAGGGCTTCAAGGTGTTTTTCTTCACAATAGGTGGCTTCTACATCGCGTACTTGCTACTTCTCATATTAAGAGCGTACAGCGAATTACGGTCTATGCCATACTTCGGTAAGTTTACCGTTTCATGTTCCTCTAAATCTGCAAAACATAAATTCTGCGTCAGCATAATGTAAAGAGAATTTATAGAGACGAGGAAACGAATATATACTGACAGGAAAAATATCTATTAGTAAATAAAACACACACACACACACACACACACACACACACACACACACACACACACATATATATATATATATATATATATATATATATATATATATATATATATTCTCGATTTTTATAGATCTTCGTTTGCGGTTCCTGACGTTGCTTGCCGCAGTAGTTGCTGGCGTTTGCAGTTTGGTCACCGCTCGTCAGTTCGGAGCCGGTGTATTGGAAGACAGTTTTGCGTCACGCCTTTCTACCTATTACCGCACATCCGCACAGTTCATGGCCCTTTATGGTCTTCTTAATTTTTACTTGTACACCATGGCATACGTTTACGCACCTGCGCTCCAGCAAGTCTATGGACAACGTGAATATCTGTTTTTTTTTCTCTGATATATGATATTTCTTAGTGTTGCTTAAAACTTTTATCATTGAAGAAAAAAAGCTTTCTACTAGATACATTGCACTAACCTGAGTGTTTATCCTACAGACTCATCCATAACGAAGGATAATCCTGCATTTTCGATGTTTAACGATTCGGAAGAGGAAGTCATATACGGATCAGACGAAGACAGCCGACGACCGTTGACCTGCGCTCCGCGAAACACGGAGGACAGTGACTAAGGGCCTTAATGTAAAAGAAATTGGAGAAACGAGGAAAAATAACATTTTTAATACGTTATGCTAGTCAAAGAATAAGCTCGTTAAGCGAGAAGACCAGTAAAGCGGGAAACGACGCGACGGCCACCGACTTCCGGGTCGCGCTTCTAGTCATTTGCAGTCATACTGCCGTCATTGAGGTTGTTGTGAAAAACGAAACGTGACGTCGCGTAGTTAGTAATTTTGATGAGGAATCGAACGTTGATTTCGAACAAGGACTTCGGCAACCGGAGTCACGTTTACGCAGGACTCACGAATTACGTATACTGTACATAAAATATAAGTACACACTCAAACACACACAGACATACCGATAATGTGAAAAGTGTTTCGTGTATCGCATCGTACGTAGAAATAACGTAATAACCAGCGATGGAGATTCTTATGAGATTTAAACGTTTATAAAAGTAGTCATATTTTGAACGAAAGGGAAAGAGAGAAGAAGAGACAAAGAAGGCGGTACACAGATGTCAGTTTTAGCTGCGCTTCTCGTTTAGAACGAGACAGATATCCTTTCTTCTTCTTCTTCTTCTATACGACAGAAGAAGGAAAAAAAACGTATAGAACGCGTGGTTAAAACGGGGGAACCTGCTTTAAAATGACGTTTTACTTTGGATTCGGTGGCAGATATTTGCAAGACGTTCTTTGCATCTTTTCAATGCCAATGATCTGTGTGAAAAGAATAAACGCGAATAAATGGTGAATTATTATGCGAGAAATTATAAAATCGAAGTCGTAAAACGTCACTTTCCCACAATCACACACACAAATTGTTGACAAAATAAATTTTATCCGGTATCTTAATTGTCAATGTGAATTCCAGATGTGTATTCTTCACGATCAGACTCGCCAATAATATGACACGTTGATAACGCGCCCAACAAGTGAAACAAGTGAAAACGGCAAAACGAAAGAGCCAACAAATATTGTATTACGTTATGTATTCGTAAGATATTGCAATAGTTTTTATACGAGATGTATTTAACTGTTTGGTATGCCGAGTTTAATAAAAATAAGACATATATAGAAGCATACGTACTCTCTAAAGTACAATCAGTGTATTCTTCACTGAAATCCTATACTTATAACTGATAGCTTAGTTATAAGTATAGTATTGCAATCAGTAAAATTTCGCTGAAAAAATCAGTTAATAGTGGCGACTGTTCCTGTTAATGATATAATTTGCAATTACAGTGTCATGCATGCAAATTACGTGGAAAACATTAATTCCATCTCCACAAACACAAAAAATTGAATTTGGCATAACGCGTAACGAATTTGTATACTACAAATTTTGAAGTGAAATCTTACTTCCACTGATTAAAATCAGTGAGATATGACAGTAAAGTGAGAGTATTTCCACTGAAAATCAGTAAATTACTCACTTGTCGGTGAAATACTCTTTTCATTAATTCAGTTAGAAATATTTTGTCTGATTCATCTTAAGAGAGTAGCATCACCGAGCGGAAGTGTTAATGGGAATCTATACGAGGGAAAAGAAAAAAGACGTGCGTGAGTACGAATACCAGTGTAAAATGTTTTATACCTGAAATCCCAATTGTATTCAGAGAAAAGAAAACTGTCGAGATGCAAGTATGCTTTGAAAAAGAGAAAAGAAAAATCCACGAGATATCGCTATGTTTTTGTGCTGTTAACACTGTCGTGTATATAATTGATTAATAAATGATTTGTAATCGTTGCTTATACATCGGCTCCTTCGTAATTACATTTTTCTTCGCGAGAACAATGCGACCCATCCTGCAAAGGAACGTTTATTTGTCGAAAGAACCGCCTGCGTGTAGAGCATTCGTTGCGTTGTAATGGCCATTCGTCATCACTGTTCAATATGTTATCGAACTACGCTTGCTACAATGTATCCAAAAATAAAGAGATCTCATGCGAGAATTTAGAGACTTTTAAGAACGAGTCGCCGTATTTGCGTTCGCAACAATTACGACAATATATTATTGTTCTTGAAAAACTCGGCGCTATTAGTTTGGTGCTAATGTTTCGTCGCATTTCCTCATTAATTTCCAATTTGTGGACAATCTGGTTAAAAAAAAATCTCGTTCAGTCTTATTTGACAGATACGACGAACCTTTCCCACCGACCTAATACGTTTTATTCATTTCATTTCTGTTTCTTCGACCCCGATTTTAAATAATTATATGTTTCAATGCTTCTAAATACAAATTTTTTAAAGATTATCACTTTATCGTAAAACAAGGGACAGGAAAGCAACACCGCAGACAGATAGAGAGATAAAGATATGGGAATTGCCATTCAATGTATGGTTTTATATCATAATATTAGTACAGAAATGTTATTTCATAATAATTAAAAGTAATAGTAGTTTATTGATAAATCACTCACACAGGTGCGCCGACGGGTCGACGGGATCGTCGCGTCGTTGTCGCCGCGATTTTTCCCGCGTCGATTTTCCACCGTCGCGCGCACTTTCGCATTTTCTTTTTTTTTTCAATTTCTTTTTTCTCTTCTTTTCTCTTAGTTTCATCCCTCACGATTTCCTCTTTTCGCATCAAATCTCCCGTATTTTGTCCTCATTATCTTTATTATCATCATACATAATGGAAAAAAATGTTACATTTGTACAGCCATCATATACATGTTACATTTAGAATACCGTTAATCCATTATCCACTTTTTACTTTTTTGTCTCGTTAAATGCGTGTATGTGTGTGTGTTGTGTATATAGAGAGCGTGTGTCACTATGGTGAGTCTCTTTTTATATTTCTTCGTTTCCCTCTCCTGTGTGCGTGTGTAATTGTGTTACTTCGACGTGTCCGTGTGTTTATATGTGTGGATATGCCTACTTATGAAGAGTGAAATGCTATTCTTTTTTTTCTTTTTTAGTCTCAACACAAACTACCAGCACGGCTCTCTGCATCGTACAGTCAACCGCTAGGAGGTGGGATTCGCACGGACAGGAATTCGCGGCGGTTTACTCGCCGCGCTGTATATATTTCCCAGGTGATGATAGTCGATTTTGGAATTGGTCAACCGCCCGAAGTTTCTCGTTTTATTTTTTATATAGGGTCGGATTTACATTTCTATTGTACCGCCGAATATACAATCGAGAGTCAATGAGAGCGAAGGGACAGGAGTTTTTTATACGGAATTTTTTTCACACGCGTGTGTACGGTCGTCCTCTCTGACGCGCGTACGATAATTATTATTCGTTTATTTTTATTAATTTATTTACGTATTTATTTAATTTTATTTGTTATCGTATAGACTATGACGAGCCTCCCGATTATGACGAGTGTAGATCGCCCTACGTGCAATTTGTATTAGAAATCTAGGAGAAGAGTGTGTGGCGCGTTTCACGAGAATAAGAGAGATGACTACATATCGTAAAAATAATAAGATCCTAAAAGTAGGTATGTGCCATACATACGGAGAAAGAAAGATAACAGAAAAAGAACGAGAAAGAAGAGAAACAGACAGAGAAATAGAGAAGAGAAACGAGGAAAGAAAATGAAGAAAGGAAACTCAAACGCGATAAAGCGCAAGCGATTATGCGTACGTGATTATGCGTGACCGATCAATCTCAATCAGTCAGCCAATCAATTAGTTCAACTTACTGATTGACTGATTGGTTATTTCGTTCACTGCATTTATCATAATTATGGATAATATACGTCGTAAATCGCAGCATATGCACACAAACGATTCTCTTAATTAATTATCTGTAACTTCATTTACTTTATCAATTGTATCGATACGCCGCTACCAAGACGACTCTAAAGTAATAATAATAACTCGATAGACTTGTAATCTCTAGTCTCCTCCTATGTGTTGGACGCGTATGTATGTGTGTTTATTTGTTTGTGAATAAAATGTAGTCGCATTGTTGCGATTTCCCGTTATCGGTTTTCCTCTCATCGATCCGGGAAGAGAATAAAATTACGGGATAAAAAGACGAAAACTCAACGGCCTTTCGTCTAATTGTAAGCCCGAGTCTAATTGGTCTAATTGGTAAGCCCGAGTGATAAGTCTGAAATCTAATTAATAAAATCTAAATTGATAAATCAGAACTTTTTCTCTTTCTCTCTCTCTACCTCTCTCTCTCTCTCTCTCTCTCTCTGAAATAGAAGATACAAATCGTAACGGTTCAACTATTGGACTTCCTCGTTTAAATAAATGACAAACCAATAGAGAATTATCGACGTAATGATTTTACATTGCCAATTATTAGGTAGTTTTTCAGCACTCGTCCTCGTTAACGTGAAAAATCTATAGAAGCAACCAATAACAAAGGACAAATCGATCGTGGAATTAATGAGGAGCATATTGGTCAATTATCTGCAGGTTTTCTGCAGTGAGCGCGTTGCAATTAAGTCATGTGGCAGTAATGGAGGCTCCGAAACGAACGACGAACGAAATCGAACAAAGATCGAACAACAACGAAAAACAATGCAACGGAAGCGACAATGGTAGCGTTTTGTGTGTGCTTTTAGTGTCGATCGAACGGTTGTTTCACGGTGATTCGGTTTGCCGAACTCGAAAGTGCGATTGAGCGGAAAATCAAACGGTTTTCCTTTCTCTTTTCTTTTCTTCTTTCTTGTTTTCTTCTTTAAACGATCTGGGGGAGGGAGATATGTATGTACGCGGTAATTTTTCACCTGTACACATCTTTCGAAGTGGCAGGATAACAAAGACTTTTCGGATCCACGCTAATATAATACATCTTCCCGCCCTCGACAATAAAAATGCTCTCTAGTTCACGTCGTTTTTCCCTTCTTTCCTCTTTTTCCGCTTAAAATGGTACAATGACACGTTTTGTTTTTTTCTCTTTTTTTCTCATCTACTTGCACTGTTCTGTATGTAAAAAACATTGTCGAAAATGATCCGTATTTTTTTATCCCCTTCGTCTTCTTCGTGGCTATTTCATCGTCTCTACGTTTTTTTTTTCTATACACTAATATACAAGTTATGTAATTTGCCTTTTCGTTTTCCCACTTTTTCTGTTTCCTTGTTCTCCCTTTCTTTTTTTTCCTTTTTCTTTTAATCCGTATATGCCTGTCCGTCTTCCCACTTATCTAATTATCTGCTAATATGGAATATATTTCTCTGCGACTGCTTGCTTTTTTTTTTTTATTTCCCTCTGCATCTATCGTGTGTCTCAGACGGTTACCACCGGCCCGTATACATTGATCACGCTCACTTCGCGCGGGTATTTCGGCGAGGACGTGCGTCTTTCCGTCAAGAACGAACGGAGAGTGAGAGAAAGAAAATTTCGCGTTTCCGAATTCGTGTTTTCCGTTATGACTGAAAATCTCACGTGAATCATAAATTCGCAGATTTCAAGAGAAACATCTTCTCAAATTTCGAGAGATACATCTTCTCGCGCGTAACGTCCCGCTCGAAAGTGCGCTATAGGAGCCGGTGATGTACAAACAAGTGTACGCATACATATATGACATATATCAGACAAATATATACGATATACATATATATATATATTCAATATATATATGCATTAGTATCTATATATATATACGAAATATATATATACTTAATTAGCCCTGCGATTCCGTATTGTTGTGTTGTGTGTTTCGCTCGGTGTGTGTTCTGTGTGTGAGAGTGTACGGGAATGTGGTGTGTGTATGTGTGCGTGTGTGTGTGCATGTGTGTGTGTGTGTGGGCGTGCGTGCGTGCGTGTAAGCATGTGTCGAAGGAAAAGGCAGAGAATGCAGCGGCAGAGGAGGAGGGGAAATAACAGGTGAAGGAGGATGATCATGAAATGATGAGAATAGCGCGCTACTGTACATCAGTCTTAATATCAGGGCGCACCATTCCCGCTGATGTTCTCTTGCTTATCCCTCTTTGCGATTTTTTTTTATATATCGCCGGCCTCGATAGAAAGAAAAAAGAAACAGGGGAGATCTTATTAAGCGTTTGTGAACGTCTTAAAAAAAAATTTAAAGTTGTATTAATTTATGAAAATTTAAGCAATCTGTCCGCAAGTGCACACCGCGAGTTTTCCTGTATAAATCCACCGATAAACAAAAGACGCACAAATAGAAATTAAAAGCCGAACTCCGACAACGATTATCGTTTAAACGTACGAAATATTAAATCACATGGACGCCTGAAACGCAATGAAAAAAGAAAAAAAAACAGATAAATCTCAAAAACAGTAATGACGCAACAGAAAATAGAAAACACAATTAAAATTGAGGAAACAGAAGGAATGCATTTCGCGTAACTTGCAATCTCCCGTGACGGCGCTCTCCTCGAGGCCGACAGTATTCGAGAAAAGGCGGATGCCTCTCGAGTACAAGCAAACAACTACTGTTCATAAACCAGCGCCGTGGCAGTTGAATCCGGTGGGTGTGAGGCGAATGAGATGAGGGCATTCGGATATCAACATGTGTCGCGACCTGCCTCGAAAAATCGATCCTCCGACTGTCTCTCGGAGATTTGCACAATCGCTTGTCGCGAAAGTATGTCGCATGTAGTACCGCGTGCGTATGTATGTGCATACGTATACGTGTATTTGTGGATGTATATATGTATCATGTGCAACGTATTTTCATGTCAAATATCTTACGTACGTGTGTGTATGTGTGTGTGTGTGCTGTGTGGAAAGAGGAGTTTGTATCTATCTGTATGTGTGGAGTATACACGCGCGTGTATGTTGAGGGTGTGTACATGTCATGACACTTGTATGTTTCGTCTGTATATGTCTACAAGTGGGATGTCGCAGATCCTTCATATATATATAATACAATTAGCGTGTAGTATATTAAAATCATATACAATTGTTACAATATTTAAATAGTACTTATTACATATATATATATCATACCGATAAGGCTTAGATATACATATACAGATATATATATGTATACATATATTTATATATATATGTATAATCAATATTTATAGGGCTGCTTAATTGTTTTCCTTAATGTTTTATGTCCCGGTGAGGAGAAGAGTGGCCTTACGGTCGTTTTCGCATCGATTCTCGAAGAATAGAGAGGAAAGAATAGGCAGAAAGAGGATGTATGGATCAGAAGAAGAAGTCAGGGAAGGGAGAAAAAGTATTAGAGGGAACAGTGCGGTGAAAAGAGTGAAGGACGCCTGAAAAGTACAAATGTGTTTGGAGAGACGAGGGTCGGTGGGAGAGAAAAACGGAGAGCTGTTTTGCACGATACAATTTTATCACGGCGATGCTGCACTCTCTCGACGCGTGATATCGCTGTACACATCGAACTCGGTGCTTTTTGCAAGAGATTAGAGAAAATCCTCTACATTTCTGATTAAGAATTAAGGCTCCTTGATATTCGCAAAGATATAATCACAAGATAACTTGCGATCAATTAAATACATTTTTAAAATATTCCGTCCAAGAAGGTTCCACCTTTTTTTTGTTCTAACAATCAATAAATAATCTTAAAATTAATATGACAGAATAACGATATAGGAAATTAGATTAAAAAAGAAAGTTACATATCACGTTAATTTTATGGCTATTTACTGATTGTTAAAGTATTCGAAAATTTTAGAGATATGTTTAATCGTTTGCAAGTATAATTTTAAGCCTTAATTGATCGATTAAGGAGCTAATCAGACTCTTTAAGATCTAAACTACTGTTGGGATTTACGAGATTCTGAAGCATGTTAACGATCGACTTTAATTCGCTTCTAATTTAGTTTCGATTCAGATAAAAATTACGCGCTATTTTATTCAATCCCTAATTGGATCGCGTTACGATAGACTCGAATCGGCTCTTCGCGTTTCTGAAACAAAGTTCAACAGCAACTGAAGACCACACATGAAACGACATTCGCAAAACTGCCTTTTCCTTCGTTGCTTCTCTCAAATACTTTTCAAGTTTCTTGCACTGAATTCTGTGCTGCTATACAGCGATATCCTCGTCGACGAAATCTCTCTTTCTCCTCCAGATTTAACCGTATTTCCACCACATGCTTTACACTCTTTCTTACACGCCAAGTTATCGCATACCGCCTCGTGCTGTGAGAGAGTAGTGAAGATATCTTCACGCGCAAATCGGTCGATCATTGATTCTCTCTGTTCTTTGTCCTCACTTCTCTCTCACGTACGACAGTTATCACGTTGAGATGACAGGTGGCTTACAAATCACGATGTTCAACAACAACAATGTCAAAAACGGCGGCGTTAACCTTGATCTGGGCGAAGGCCCAGTTTTTCGGTGTCTCTTTCGCTCAACGTGACTTGTAATCCAGTCTTAGGAAGCGAAATACATGTGTATGTGTGTGTGTATTTAAGTTAAGTGAGTATGACGAAAGATACAATAAAGCGAATAAAGATTCGAGAGCTTGTGTACTGAACGTGTGTACGTGTATGAAAATCTCATCGTTCACTATTCCGTTTCTTTCCATGGGTTTGTTTTATCCTCGTGTTTAGTTTTGTTTTTATCTTTACACATAATAAACGCATTTCGCTCGCGGGTATATTCGCCACGTCTTCGTCGTCGGCGGTGTCGCATATTTTTTTTTCTCTTCGCGCGCTATATAAAAAATTTACACTATTTATAATCAATAAAAATCGATAAGAAGTTTCATTTCATTTTCTTTTCTGCCTTCTCTGGGACGAGGGGTAGCCTTAAGTAGATATACATCAGACGACAGCGCTAAGGTAATTGCGATTCTACCGCTAAACGTTCATACCAAATTCGAGAGATGGAGATTTTCCTTATCTTTCTTTTTCTTTTTTTCTTTCATCGTCCACGTCATAATCGTCATTATCGTTATCCTTATCATCGTTATCATCATTGTAATCATCACAGGGCGTGGGGAGAGAAACGTGTGACGACTGGAAAGATTAATGAAAAAACGTACTTCGAATATGCTATATACCGTATTTATAAACGCGTTACATACGTGTGCTTCTTGCCTTACATGCGTATATGTATATGTATATGTGTATATGTATATATATATATGCATATGCATCATGTGTATATATGTATATATTTGCGGGTTATATATGCATATACATACATTTACATATGGCTCATTAGCGATTAGTGTGTGAATAGCAAAAACGAATAATCAAATAGTGGGGACTCGAGGGGGAGGTAGGGGGTAGGGGGCGTTAATCAAACAATACATTCGACCATATGATAAATGTAGCGCTAATATAATAATACAATAATAATTATTATAATATAATAATAATCATAGAGTAATAATAAAACTATATATGATAGAGAACATTGATAATCTTACGTTAGCTGATAAGACATGAGAGATTTTGCGTTCGACATTTGTTTCTTGTTTTGTTAACACCTCCTCGCTTAATTTTACATAAACACTTTTCTGTTTTCACGTTTTGGTGAAGGTGTGATTTGTGACGATGGTGGGTAATAGTGGAGGTGGCTGGTGGTAAAGGTGGTTGGTGGTTTGCGAAAATGGATCTATTACAGATGAGAGGCGCGGTTTTTTCGACAGATTAATTTACAGATGATACGCGCGCACGCGATTTATTACACACGGATGAAGGAACTATGTTCTCTCTCTCTCTCTTTCTCTAGTCATTCTTTAAACATTATAAACAATGTCTCGCGTCTCTCGCGGTTTACCTAGATAATTCGCGTTTTAACGATACGTAAGGGTATACGGTGATGTGTCTGTGTATTGTATGTGTGTGTCTTGTCAACTTAGAATGAATTGGCGGTTGGAATGTCTGGTCTCTGTAGACAGAGAGAGGTTCATCGTGTGTCTGCATATGTGAATGTGTTTCTCTCTGTTAATATGTTCTGTCCGTGTAATGCCAACAAGCGAGAGCGCACGTCCTCAACGATTTTCAGAGTCGGAAGCAGCGCCGAAAGCTACGCAGCACTCACGAGGAAGCGCAGAGAAAGATCTTGAAGAGAAAATCTTCCTGTAGATTCTCACCACCGTTTAAACTGTGCGCACTCGTCCGTCCGTCCATTTCCCACCTTTAACATAAGCGATCTACGCATCTAACTAAGAAAAAGAGAGAGAGAAAGTGTGATCTAGGAATTTGTCAATTTCGTTAATAAATCGTTATTTACAATATTTTACAAAGAAAGCTGCTACATTCTTTTCCCTCTTCCTTCCTTCCCACCCTCCTGCCTACCTATTTCTTTTTTCTCTTTTGTACAAATTCGCGCGACGGGCGTTTGGGTTTAATCGAGTTGTCGGCGAGTCCCACCGTACTCGTCCATTTTATGTGGTTTCTACATATTTAACAACTACTTTTTAATAACGGAATATATATATCATACATTATACACGAGCTTTATTTTTTAAGGCGCACAACTCGATCGTAATCTCAACGTTTCCTCCGTCGATCGCAAAATCTGCGAACTAAAAAGCGGTCGAAATCAAACCACCGAACGAACGAGACCCTCCTTCCGCGAGCATATGCTTACAGACTGTTAACAGTCATCTGTGAATTTGCGCGTGATAACGCGCGGAAACAACCTACGATGAAACTTACGCGATAATGCGCGCGCGAAAGCCGAACGACGTGATCGTAAAAAGAGAAAAGATATCGTGCGTACGATAAAAATTTTAAGCCGAGAAAGAAAGAGACTCCTCGTGTGAGGATCTTTTGTCTGTTTATGCCGCGTTAGCTCCGCGTGAGAAGCTGCGTGCTTCCACTAAAAATCAACTGCAAACGCGCTGTCCTCCTCCTCTTTACTTCCAACCGTCAGTATATATTACAAATTGAAATGCTCCGTGTGTATGTGTGTCGAGTTTATATTCATATTTATATTTATATATGTGTATATATATGTGTATGTATATATCCAAAGAGATAAAAGGGGAAAGAGAAGGGAGAGAGGATAATGGCGCGAAAATATTATAGATACACATGCGTTATGCACGATTTTCCGATACTTTTGTTTTTCTGAAGAACGCGTTATCATTTATACAATGTACAATGGTCTCTACATTTCAAGATCACCGTAGAAAAAACGGTAGCTGCAAATTATTTAAAAAATGAGGATATTGGAGGGGACGAGGACAGAGGAATTGTTTTATATATATATAGATATCTCTCTCTCTCTCTCTCTCTCTCTTTACATATATATATAATGTATGTATGTATATATGTATGTGCATATGGCATATATATATAAATAAATATATAATATATACATTTATATATGTACACATATGCATATATATATAATTTTTTTCTAGCATGACTCCATGAGAAATGTTTATATTTTACAATTGGATACACGAAAAAATGCAAAGTCGGATGAATGAAGAGAGTGAGAGAGAAGAGGGAGGCGGGAAGGCAACGGGGAAAGTAACAGGGAGGGATCAAAGGAGTGTAACTTATCGGTTAAGGCAGCAGCGTTAGAAAGTAAACATATTTTAAATTTAATATAATTAGTAATTATTATAATACACAATATTCACAGACTCCATAAAAAAAGAGAGGGCAAATGGGAGAAAAAGATTTCCCGTGAAAAATAAAATATTCATTGAATTTTTATACGGTCCTCGCGTCTTGGATATTCGTAGCTATACACATTTGTTATTTATTTATATCACAATTTACAAAATTCGAGGATCTCAAATGGGGAGTGAAGGAAGGAGGGGGCCGGGGGAATTCGGGAAATGAGAAAAAGAAAGAAATAAGAGGGAAATAAGAGTAGAAAAGAAACACGCGTTCCTTTAATCGCGGGCAACGAACAAAAAGAGTAATAACGACAGAAAATAAAATGAACATAGAGGAGAATGCGGCTTATAAAATAGCCTCTGTGTCTCTCCTTGCTTACTTCTTCGTCCGTTTTCCTTTTTTCACTTATTTTCCCTCTATACGTGTACGTGTATGATTGCGTGTCATCTATAATCATCTTCAAAAGTAAAAGCGAAATGGAAAAAAGAAAAAAAAACTAAAGAACACAAAATCTTTTTCTCTTGTTCATCTTCGAAGGTTGTCTCTCTACATAAAAAAAAGAAGAAAATAAACGAACAACGAAATAATCGGTCTCTCTCTACGTGTATATGTCGTGTGTTGTGTATAAGGAGTGGGAAGTGAATGTGTATGTGTTTGTGTGTATATGAACGTATCCAAGCAGTCTCGGGAAGGTTGGGTAAGGGGCAAAGGATAGATGACCGTGTGATGATCGTCAGAGGTCAGAGCAGGAAGGAGGAGTGAGTGGATGGAGGGTTGGGGGAGGATCCGGTGTCCGATTTTCATCGTTCCCATGTCAAAGCTATGCTACATTTAAACAACAAATCTATAACTCCTAACCGCTACTGCATACTTCTCAAACACACCCTTTTACTCACGTTTCCGTTGCGTCGCGCGCGGACTCGTCGCGAATTCGTCCCGATCAGGTGCGTAGTACCACTTCGCGCGTAAACGACTAATTTAAAAAAAAGAAAAAGGAGAAATAAAATAAAAAAACATAATTAAGAAGTAGAAGGTAAGAGGCAGGGGAGAGGAGAGCAAAGGGGAGGAAAGAAAATTTTCAGCCGGCTGCGTAAGTAAAGGGGACTCTGGGGGTGTTGTAGCAGTAGAAAGCGGGGCGCGCGGTATACGCGCGCAATCGAAGCGTCATCACGCGCGCCACGCGCGTTCTCGCATCCTTTTCTTTTTTTTTTTTCTTACGCGAACTCTCTCGTTTACAAGTCGATATAAATGCATGCAGCACTAATAAGAGACCTAACTGTCTAAAAACTGTCTGTTAATTCTTCCGTCCTCGCGAGAATCTACGTCGTTCGCCGGGCACGACGTGCCGTCTCGACCATATGTGCACCCGGCGCGTGCGTGCGTGCATGTTTATCCGTCCGTCTAATATCCGTCACTCTACAGAGATGCTCCGCTTTTCTCGCGCGCTCTCGCTATCAAAGGGATAATAACAGTAGCTTTCTCACTCTACTTCGTCTTCGTCGGTTCGAGACGACAATGAATAATCATGTACGTATCATAATAATAAATTGAGAGCCGACTGAGAGCGACTGCTTTGAGAAAAAAGTAAACAGACGGATTCTCCTTTCGAAGTGGCGGTAATAATAATAGTATAGCACGACGGATCTACGTGAGGGAACTTGTTAGTTTTTCATGAGGAATTTTTCGCTCGACTCGGTCCGTCGACGAGACGGAGCGGCCAGCTGTCCTCGCCGCTCGACGTCGTTGTCGTCGTCGACGTTGGTCGTCATGGTATGTAACTCAAAATTCGATCGAATAGAGTCAAGTCGATTAGTTTCGCGAGACCCGTCGTCATCTTACCGTGGATGCAATCTCCACGGTGTGTGTTCGTGTGTCGTGTACTCGAGTCGCGTATGTTTCCCGTGTTACACACGCGACACTTCTGCTACGCGAGGGGAGTCGCATTTCGATTTCCATTAACAATAGAAAAAGATGTACTGCACGTATCACATCCCTACTCCTCGTTTCTTTACAGACCGCTCCTTTTCATATTCTCTCCGTTGGAGAGCGACTCTCGCCGTATCGTTGCCGATCTCGCGTTGCCCGGGTACCAAGGAGGCGCGCGTCACTGTACAAACGCTTTCGTGGATTACCGCGATTGCAAAAATAAGAAAAATTACACCTAGCGCGAATTTCTCCTGTCATTGAAGCGGCGTGTCAGTCATCATTTTCTCGCCTTCCTTTCGAACGTTTTCTTTCTTTTTTCTCTTTTCTTTTTGTTTTCTGCCTTCAGAGGACACGGGTCAACGAGAAAGCGACGGATCATCGAGATTCGTCGTTTTTCCGTCGACGGTGATCGTAACGGTAAAACAACAGATCTCGTTAGAAGTAAAGTAGGGTCAAACATGTCTGGTGACGTGCGGAGGTCGTATATATATAATATGTATAGAGTTCTTTTTCTCTTCCCGTTTCTCTCACTGTAGCTGTTTGTTCCTCCCGCAACGGAGAGAAAAAGATCGTGCGCGCGCGCGAGTGTTTATAAAACCTGCGTGGATGCCTGCGTCTGCGTAGACACCGGACCAGCGGCAGAAGCCGGCGGTCCGATCGGGCCGAGATCGCTGCCGCCGCTCGTCGATCCACCGGCTGGCGTCGCCACTCCTATCGCCGAAGCGGTCTTCATGAAGAACTTCTCCAATTTTACGATTATGTGCTTTCCGTAGGTGTATTTGCGCAGACTGCCCAAGTGCGGGCGGATCTTGTGCATCAGTACTTTGCGCTGCGCTGGCTCCGCAACGTCGATCATCTTCTGAACGACGTAATTGGCGTACTGGTCCTTCATCATGACGTTCAATGCACTGTTGGACGGCAGAAACAAAAAGAAAGAAAAGCTTAGAAGTGGTGTCACCGATATCGATAAAGTCTGCTGATAAAAATGCACTCACTTGTCGTTAAAGCCGCACACTTCTTCGATTAATATAGCGCGTTCCTGCCTAGTTGCGTGAGTCACGCATTTCTCAACCACGTTGCTCGCAAATTTATGCTGAGAGAGAGCGAGTACCTTGCCTCTGACACTACTGATTAATTGTGCTTTATCCTCTGGCTTTCCGTGCTCTGTGAGGATGACAAGATAAGTATCTTTATTACTACGAGTAACTCATTATCTTAATAGGACGAATGATAAATATGTAATAAAGTATGAATTAAATGGCACAGGTGCCGTCATGATACCAAGTACATAAAATAAAATTATCTAGTATATAAAGAGATGTGAATATATATATATATATATATATATATATATATATATATATATATATATATTGTGTGTGTGTGTGTGTGTGTGTGTATGTGTATAGACACATACTGTATGTATTATACATGTAAATATAAAATAAATATGAAATATGTTATATTTTATATGAAATATGTAATATATGTAATATAAATGTATATTAAAATATAAATGTAATATAAATGTATATAAATGTATTAAAATATAAACTAAGATAATTTGAAAATGTTCTTACCGAGCACATGTTGAATGACATAATTGCCATATTGATCCTGAATAAGCTGGTCGGTGGAGGCATGAAGTTCCTGCAAGATACCCTGTGTCTGTTCAGCAGTGCAATGTTCGAGAATGCGCTGGATTACGCGACAGCCGTAAGGATGTGTGCTCAAGGCGAAAACTTGACCCGTGAATGCGCCGATCACGAATTGTAGAGCTCGCGGTTCGACGCATTCGATGCACTTCTGGACAACGTGGTTTCCATTCTGATCTTTCACGCACTTCAATACGTGCCCATCTAATTCACGTACAATCTCCTGCTGTTGCTCCGGACCGATCGACTCTAGTGCTTTTTGTATCACTCTGCAGCCATACATTTGGAGGGCCAATGGTAATACGTGCCCGCGAACCTGATGCGAACGAAACATAAGATACGAGAACATACGGAGACACTTTCAACGGGGTTCGCGCAATAATTGATCAGACCATTTGATACGTAATCACGTTGAGAATCAGATGACACGCAAAGTGCCTCGTCATGTACGGTCAGTGTAAAGTCACAGTAAATTATACAACTGAAATATATTTGATACTGAGATACGAATTAAAAGAGATTGAAATAAGTTGATTTATATTACATTTTTCAACAAATGTATGAATAATCTATTACTACAAATATAATATCTATAGTCGCGTTTACGCTCTTGTGACTTTCTTTTTCGGATTTCAATCAACGAAATTCGGCCTTCTTTTTTAAAAAGACTTAATTAGGATCCTTACCTTTTGAGCAAGAGTAGATTTCTGTTCTGGAGTGCCATATTCAAAGAACTTTTGTATAACGTAATTTCCAAAGACGTCAGTCATAAGGGAATATGCAGAGGAAAGAATCTCCTGAAACACGAGTTGTTTCTCGTTGGCCGAGGCACGTTCCAACTTCTGTTGGATGAATCTTGATCCATGTTGATCTTGACTGAATTCTACTATATGATTAGCTAAATCACGTAACTGAAGACTCGGAAATCTGTACAGAGAAAAGAGCGCACGTTAGTCAGCCGATGAAACGAAGAAATTCTTTGAATTGTCGTCTTATCACAGAATATGTTTCCATTCACCGATTATTTCGAAAATCTTCAAGTAAACGCGATCTTCCGCCAGCATTCTTGTCGCTGATATTAGCAGCACCTCCGCGACCAGGTTTGCCCACGAGATTAGGGAACAGAGAGCTGCTGGAGCCAAAGACACCATTGGCCGTCAATGCAGGAACTGCACTTGCACGGAACTTGGCCTCTGCGCCAGGAGCAGCCGACACTCGGCTGGCGCCACCAACAAGTCCGCCAAGAGATCCTCCCAGAGTCGGCGGCGGTGTTAATGACAATCCCAACGGACTCGGTGATGCGGTTACTGTTCCTGTTTATTCACACAAACATTGAAGATAACGCGCTAATTCTATGAGCAAGATAGGCATATTTTATTAGACATATTTCAAATATTTTCTTATCTATTAAGTTGGCATAGATCTGTAGTGTCAGTTAAATAAAATGAAAAAACAAAATTATATCCACATTTTAAATGTTGATAATTTTTAGCAATTTTTACATCAACCTGATGTCAGATTGATTGATCGATTTAAACGATCATTATGAAACATTATAAATGATAAAATATTTTGGCTGTAAATTTAGATACATCTTATCACAGATATTCATTGTAATCTATTATCAGGCTACTGAGAATATTCTTATCATGTTAAACGCGAATGATGTACACAAAGACGACGTACAAAATATACAGGTTTCTAATCCCGTGCACCGTGTGGTTAAGTCGCTACGAGAATTTACAGTGACACACAATGCTTGCGTCGCGTCCCTCCAACCGGTCGTCCTTGCAGATGCGGGACGACGCTGAGCTCCGCGTCCATCATTATCAAGGTGTACTCTCTCCAGGCATCAGGACGCGACACAGCTTAGTTTTTTACATGTTAGCAATAATTCTCGTAGGAGGAGGGTGAACGTTTTGTTACCATAGCCTTTTAGTTACATGAGTACAAAAAAGCACGTATACAAATCAACTACGACGTATTATATAGGCACAATGTACAATGTTGGGTTAATCAAACGTTCATGGCGATTCTCAGCACCATACACAGCCGTCTATGTATATGTGTACATATATGCATATATATTTTATATATATATATATATATATATATATATATATATATATATATGTATATATATGTATATATGTGTATATATATATATATATATATATATATATATATATATGTACATACATACATATATATATATATATAGGATGGAGCACATCTAAAAACGGTGATACTCAAGAATGTGCATGCGCTACACGGTGCCGTTTCCGGACGTAACCCCATCGGTCCCGCGCGCGCATCAGGATCTAAATTTTCCACAAAACACGTCGAGAGAAACGATCCTTACCGAGAGCGCCATAACTCTGAGGCCACTTCGCCCGGCTATATTCCAAGCTCGGACTGAAGGCTGAAGTGTTTCTATCAAAGGAATCTCGTCTGCCGGTCGAAGACGCACCGAGGCCTAAACCTGCACACAAGACGGCATCGTAATCTTAGCTCACGTAGTGCTCGAGAGGATTATCGAATGGTACACGCCGAGTATCATGCGAGGTGGTAGATAACAAGCGGGTCACAAACGTAATCAACAAATCGGCACAAATGTTCTACGAGAAAGAGAGGAAAAAAGACACGTCACCGTGAGAGGGACGAGGAGGAGACTTGAGTGACGTTTCAACATACACGAGAATACAGGTCGTGATCAGAACATGAGAAAGCATGCAACGGACACATTATCACGTGATATTTTTTGTACATGAGTATCCGTATACATCACCGGGGACAGAGAAACGAAAGAAATTCTTTGGTCGCAAGAGAGAATCGCGAGAGCCAGTTTCAAGAGGAAATTCACCCGTATTTGCGCGGATCTCTGTTGAGCTTCACTTGTTCCTTTACTGTGTTCCTTTACCGTATTACGACTAGCGTTAATGAACAAGCACGATATGCGATAATAATGATTTTATCTTTCCTTTTTCCATTTCCGACCTGATAATGTTGCCATACATAACACTCATCGCTCACGCAAATACGGATTTATCTGATACTTGACGAAAGGATCCGTACCTGCGCGAGATATTGTATGTTGGCTTCGATCACCGTTATCGTACACGCCGCAATTATGTACAAAGTAGTTTCAGAGAAATAGAGATTCGTTAACAAACAATATTTGTTTGGAGAGATGCTCAAAAATACCTCTCGCTTCCTATGATCAGAGATGAAAAGTGAGGAAAAAAGATAGAGTGAGAGAAAGAGTTGGTTCTCTTTGCAAGGTCGAGGCTCGAAGACTCGCAAGAAGATGGAGAGCGATCGTAGACACGATAGTACCTGTGTTCTGCAGTTGGGCGGGCGAGCCCAATGCTCCGAGCGGTGATCCGCCGTATCCTAGTGCCGCTAAACCCGCGGCTAGACCCGAACCCTGCTGCTGCGCCTGTTGCACCGCAACTGCCTGAGCTTGTGCGACCACCGCCGCTGCACTGCACGCCGCCAGACCTGCACCAAAAGCCCGCAAACCCACACGCGCTCTCTTAGTCGTCGTAAGTGATTAGCGTTATGTTACGGGAGACACCTTACACCGTCTAGAGAAGCTCTAGCAGGTATAGAGTAGTATACACACTCGACTCTCGACAGTGCGCACGCGATCGTCTATTCGAGAGCAGAGGTAGTAGCATGACGGAACGGCTCTAGCGACGCCCAAGGGAGAAGGATTTCGCATTCGGATCTTCGTGACCAAAGAAAACGCGATATGCTACAATCTAACTTCCTCAAGGATGTCAGGACTGTAATTTTATCTACCAGATCTCCCTTTTTTATAAGATTTTGTAGTGAATAGTTATTCATTTGGTACTGTTTTTTACATCTTTATTGACAATGTTTAAATTAAAAGACGAAAAAAACTGTATGTATCTAAATGTTAACGCATTTGTCAGTATTCTTAAAGAGATTAAGAGAAGAAATGAGAAGGAAACTACCATTCAAGCTAAATGTTTCATTAGTGAAACCTTAGAGAATTAAATCAAAGTTTGTGAATATAGACGACCCTCTTCTTTGCCTTTTCCTTCTCACTGTCTAATAAACTTTTCATCCGCTTTATCGCCCACACCTCTTTTGCTGGCAAATGTCGTCAAATCTGTCAATAATCTTTGTTTAGTCACAGATTGTTACAGTGCCAGCGTAGCACGTGTCTCACAAGTATTTACAGGGAACAGACAGAGAGAAGTCGAACGATAGCGAACGGTCAAATATAACGACGATGGCACGTCTATGATTCGTCATTGTCACTCAATCGGGGATGTGATGACACGATTCATGCATTAATACACACGTGTTACACTGAGAACGGGACTGGGTAGGAGGGAGAGGTCTTTACAAAATATTACACACGACTTTACAATAGTGGTTTACAAGAAAGTGCGCTGACGAAGAAAAACGTGAGAAATTATCTATTCGCGAGACTCACCGAGACATTCACCGGGTGCGGCGTTGCTGTGTGACGTCGGGGTCGGTTGTGAATATAAGTTCGCCGGTGGTGGAGCCGGCGGGCCTGGTGGCGGTTGAGACGGTGCTCTATTCACGAGAACTGGTGCGGGACTGACTAATCTCATGGGAGTCGCTGCCGAGCTCAAGCCGCGCATACCTCCCATAACGATGGAGCCGTTCTGGTCGTAATATGCCGGTATCACCTGATACTGGCCCTGAACCTGCAAATGTAATTTCTCATTAGGACAGCTACGTGAATATGTCAACTATATTATTTATAATTCAATTTTTATATACTATTTTTACATTTCGGATTGAAACTTCCGGTTGGGACAAAGAAGCGTCTGTATGAGCGAATGATAGTGGAAGAGAAATACAAGTTAGAGAGTAAGGCGAAGCAAAGCAAAAGAAGAGTAGGCAAGGGAGGATAGTGAGAAAAGGGAGGAAGTAAAAAGGATTACAAGGGAGAAGGTAGAAAAAAGGGGATAAAGAAAAAGAGATTAGATGATCGGAAAGAAATAATACGAGAGTACGAAGCAGGTTGTTGAAGTGGAGACGAAAGATGGCATCACTGACAAGCAAACAAGCGGAAAATAGAAATAAATCTAAGGAAGATGAAAAGGCAAAATATGTCACAAGAGGAAAAAAAGAGGGATAATACTAATAGAAATACCAGCACAATAAAAGAGAGTAAGAGAGGTAAGGGTACTTGTATCGTCAGAAAGCCCATCAGTCTACCTGATTGTTTTACCTTCAAATTTGCCTATCTAAACGTATTTCATTGTCCCACGCGCGAAAGCATAACGGACATAAATGCGCGGATTAAGCACGCGCGATTTTATAGGTCAGAAACATCGTCGGGGGTAATCTCGCACTCCCACCTTTTCCCTCCACTTGTCACTCGTAGCGAAATATTCGGCCAGATTGAAGAGGACAATGTGGCGGCTCTAATTGGCACAATAAGCCCGCACCGCGTCGTACGTCAAGCGCAGAAACGAGCATCATCAGTGACTATAAGCGCGCGCGCGCGCGCGCGAGAGGCGCAAGCAAGAGAAAATAGCTTTTACAGAATTAGAAACACATCTAATTCGCCGTACGCGCTAATTCGCGAGCTCTCTATCTACCCTAAATTTAGTCCTTTCCTTTTAACCCCTGGAAAACACGTCACCTCGATTTACCTAGCCCGAACAATCATTTCCTTATATATGATAATCTTTGCAACTTGTTTATACTTTTCCGGTTACATCAATTCAAATCGTTCGAACTATTCCGAATCATTATCTGCAAATTTCTAGCACTACAACGATTGATTGCCAAGTTTCGTCCGTGTGTTGTCTCACGTGGTCGTAGCTACGAGAGAAGTCGAAGTAACTTGAATTGCTCCAAATCATTAAAAAAAAAATGTTAAATATTATGACCACTCCCGTTTCTTTAGCAAGTTGTCCGCGTTTTCTCACGAGATGCAACTGCGAAAAGAGTTCAAGTCACTTGAATTACTCGAAGTCATGTAGAAATCCCGAACGCTACAACTCTTGCTTCTTCAGCAAGTTACCCGCGCTTTCTCACGAGGTCGCAACCGCAAAAGAAGTTCAAGTCACTCGCGCCGAATCAACTAAAAATCTGGAAAATTACAACGACTTTCGCGTCTACAGTAAGTTGTTTGCGCTTTCTCATGCGGTCACAGGTGCGAAAGCTCAAATCACTCGAACTGTTTGGCGCTAATCGTCCAAGAAATCCTCAAGAACGTTACGTGAACTCACCGTCTGTGCCAAATTGTTCGCGGTGTCCTGCACGGCCGCGGCCGCAGCCGCCGCCGATGAGGGTGTGAGTGGTCGTCTTGGTGGCGGTGGCGCGGCCGCCTGTGGTGGTGCTTGAGGCAGAAGACCGGCCGGGTAGACCCAGGGACCAACACCATAGTACTGCGGTACCACTGGTGGTGGTGCGCCAGCTATCAGCGCGCCCACGTATGGTTCTTGGCCACTGATGACCGTGTACGGCGCCGTGGGGAAGTTCTGCTGTTGTTGTTGCTGCTGCTGCTGCTGCGCCTGCGATGCCGCCAAGTACTGTTGCTGTTGCTGTTGCTGCTGCTGTTGCAATAGCTGCAGCTGCTGAGGTGTCGCGCCCTGCGGCTGACTGCGGAATAGTTGCTGCAAAAGAAAAAGAACTTCCCCGTTAGTGATCTACCATAGATGTTCGATGTAAAGATCATAGTAATTCGCAAGTCAAAGTGTGTCCCCTAATTCGGAGGAAATTCTTAACTTCTTCCCTGGCACAGATCTCTTTTAGTAGTCAGCTAAAGTTTGTGGATTTTTTCCGAAATAAAATTTCTAAAATATCATAGACACAATTGAGGAATTAAGAAAAAACCAATTACAGTGATTGAAAGACTAAGAGGACAAATCTGCTGATGCTTTGATTTTGAATCGAGTTCCGGTTAAAGCCGAGTACAAGTAAATGCCTAATACTCCTTTCATCCGAGTCTATGAAATAGACTTTCTCCCTTGAAATCGATCCACGGGCACCAAGCGAAGAACTCCCGAGCCGCATTCCCGATTCAGCGTACCAACAGCGGCTCTCGACTAAACGCACGTTCTGTAATGTCGGTCAATGTCAACAGGCCGAGTCGCGCACAGGCCAGGCCGTGTTCCGACTAAACGCGCGCTTAGCTTCGTGACACGGCCATCTGCTTGGAAACTTCACGTCTAGCGCGAAGGTCGAGCCCGACGACGTAACTTCTCAGATCGAGGCGCGGACGGTCGCGTCTCTAAACGCGCTCTCTCGGGAAGTGTCGTTCCGAGAGGAAGGGTAAAAATAGTCTGCCAGGTGAGAGCTTCGACCTGCCTGCCTGTCTGGGAGGACTCCAGAGAGAGAGAGAGAGAGAGAGAGAGAGAGAAAGAGAGAGAGAGAGAGCTTTTGCGATACGGAGTGCACCACGCAGCAGTTCGAAGGGGAACAATCTGACATAATATAAGAGTTGAGAAGGCCTTTTCGGTTTCAAGGCCCGATGACGACACATGCCGTCGTCTTCGTTGTTGGATGACCGCGCACAGCCCGGTCGTTCCCAGCGCACGCTGGAATCAAGGCCGCAAGCCTCGCGGCGCAAAAGACGACGGCGTGGTGGCTTGTTCGTGCCGGGACGCGAAGAAGGTCTCCTCTCCACCGCCTGGTCGGCCCGGGTCGACGACCCCCCGCGGACGTTCACCGACATGCGTTCGCCGCGCGGTCCGGCGACCACCGCCGGCCACCACCACCACCACCATCACCACCACTGGATTTTAATTGACCGACAAACCGTACCGCGTCGAGTCGAATCGAGTCGATTTGGACTCACGAATCCTGACGCGGAGAGTTGCGGGGCGGGTTGAACGAGAAAGGCGCATCTCTTGATGCTTGGAAAATCAGAGGGTACGCGCACGATGATGCAAATGATTACGGCGGCAAGAGCGAGTCCAGCCTTGGCCTCCGAATCCACGTCACTCGACTGGGCGAGTCGGAGAGTCGCACTGGGAGTCAGATTTCGAAAGTCCAACGTAACCTTGAGCGGTAACACGGAGATAGAGACTACTGACCGCTACCGGGTTACGTAAGAATTTAGTGGCGCGTATGCGAGAACACAAGTGGCAACGGGTACATTATGTAGTGCGGAGTCGTAAAAGTTATATACACGGTGGGTCGATAAAAATAATAAATGCGCGTAGGATATTCCAGTTCTTCGGCTTTCTCTCTCCCTCTTTCAAGTCCTAGCTAGCGGCACAGCTATTCCTGTTGCCGGCTCGTTTATTTTCGGACGACTTTTGCAATAAAGCGGTATCAATTACCGTTGAATGGACAAGTAAGAGCCTGATGGATAAATGCGGAATAAAATATCAGAACGAGATCAAATGAAGAAGCAACAGAGGAAAACGTAGTCTTCCCTTTGGCGTTTCTACATCCCGCGCAACCACGGGAATTCGACTTCGACCGTTTCCCCGAACAATTATCGCGATTGTCGTTATTCGTCCAACGTGAACGATGGGCAGACGCCGACGAAGGGGGGTCGCGCGATCTTCTTCACAGCGTTTCAGTAGACGGTCGATGAATTTAATAACATTATCTGTCTGTGGTGTTCACGAGCGCGCGGCGACCTTCGAGCTGGAAAATAAATGGGAGAAGAAGAAGAAGAAGTGGCGTCGTTGCGCCTCTGAACATACGAACGAACCGGCTGATCTCTCTCGCGCACGAAGCGTAGAGAACTCGAAGCATTCACGACACGCTCCAGCCCTAAGACGCAGCGATGCGTTTCGGGTATTAACCTCTTCCGGAAACGGCTCGAGCTTGAGCCAAGGCCACAGTTACACTTGACGGTTACTCCGTGAGTGCACGTCAGCGCGGGTGTCATGAGAGAGAGAGAGAGAGA